>NC_141157.1:129012784-129315814 GCF_053477565.2 Lygodium microphyllum
TGAAGTTTTTGGGCATTTCAAAACTCTTAAAGCTATGGTTGAAAAAGAAACAGGCCTGCAAATAAAATGCCTAAGGTTAGATGGAGGGGGAGAGTACCTCTCAAATGAGTTTGCAAGGTTCCTGCAGGAGCATGGCATAAAGCAGCAATATTCATGCAGTCATATCCCACAACAAAATGGAATTGCAGAAAGGAAAAACAGGCATATTGGAGAGGTATCTCGTGCCATGCTCAACGAAAAAGACTTGCCAGATTTTTACTGGGCTGAAGCAGTTGCTATAGCAGTCTACATAATGAACAGGACTCCCACTGCAGCAATACATGTGATGACTCTAGAGGAGAGGTATATTGGTAGGAAACCAGATATTTCTCATTTGAAGATTTTTGGCTGCATTGCCTATGTTCATGTGCCAGATGAGTTGAGATCCAAGTTGGATCCAAAAGCTGAGAAGTGCATCTTTATTGGTTACTCCTTGCAGCAAAAAGGGTATAGATGCTATAACCCTTCTACTCGTAAGTTTACAGTGAGCAGAGATGTTGTTTTTGATGAGATGAGTAGCTGGTATAAACCAGTAAATGTGATTGATAATGTAGATGCACAAAATGGTAATGCTGCACAGAATTCACAGTAGCAGTCACAAAATATTAGTGGACCTAGAGCGTCCTCTAGCAGTGGTTCACATTCTTCGCCATGGACAGGCAGATTGAGATCAGGAGAATCTTCTCAAAGCAATGCAGATAGTGGTATGCAAGTATCACGAAAAGGAAAAGAGAAGGTAGATCAGCCCATGTTTGATGTGAATGCAGGTCACTTTTATGTGGATGGTGAATCCAGTGGCTCAGAACAGAGCATTGATGATGAGTTGGGTATTCCTTCTATTGTTACACCTGGAGTAAGGAAGACCAGGGATGTTTTGAGAGCACCTAGGAGTGAACCTACTTTGCGCAGGTCTACCAGAGCTAGGTATCCTGTGGATAGGCTAAAATATGATGGATTTACAGCCATTCACTCTGCATATATGGTCAAAGTGATATAGAAACCAGAACCCACTTCTTTTGAGCAAGCCATGGAAAAAGAAAAATGGGAGAAAGCCATGGATGAAGAAATGGATGCCTTGGAATCAAATGCTACATGGGAATTGGTACCTTTGCCTAAAGGTAAGAATGCAATTGGCTGTAAGTGGGTTTATAAGGTGAAACACAATGCAGATGGTTTCGTGAATAGATGCTGTTGGATTGGTAAGTCAATTTATGTAGGCTCCAAGGAAATCACATTTGGATGCGGCTAGACGCATACTCAGGTATGTGAAGTCCACATTGCAGTATGGACTATTTTATGAAACTGGGGTTCAGATACAGTTGCATGGTTACACTGATGCTGATTGGGCTGGTAGTATTTCTGATAGACGATCTACCAGTGGGTATGTGTTCTCTTTTGGGAGTGCTGCAGTCACTTGGAGCAGCAAGAAACAGTCTACAGTTGCCTTGTCGAGCACAGAGGCTGAGTACAGGGGTGCAGCAATGGCTGCATGTGAGGTAGCTTGGTTGCATAAGCTACTTTATGATATGCATCAGTCTCTACAGATGGGCCAGTTGTCATTTATTGTGACAACATGAGCAGTATACACTTGGCAAATGACCCAGTCTATCATGCTAGAACAAAGCACATTGAGGTGCATTATCACTATGTGCGGGAGAGGGTTTTACTAGGTCTTATTGATCTAGTTTATGTCAGCACAGAGGATTAGGTAGCTGACATATTCACGAAGGCATTGGGCGCAGAGAAGCTGCGCAAGTTCAAAGACCTGCTTGGTGTGCAGGAATTGGGATTGAGCTCGAGGGGGAGTGTTGAGATATCGAGCTCCACTCGTGATATGCTAGGGTGACCGTTGTGCATTTATGTCACCGACTTGTTAGTTGCAGATACGGTTGGTACACCGCCCATGAATAATAGCTAGATGACAGCTATCCTTATCTACTCTAGTTCATGGCTTAGTTAGTATGCCACCTTAGTTAGTTGAGTTTGGTTTGAGACCCATATATAGGGTTCTTCTATTTTCTTTGTATGAGACTTCTTTTTGGCTTACACAACTAAGAAGAGGAAAACTGTTTTCAGCCTCCACCCTTGTGTGTATTCCCCCATTGTGCAAGCAAGAAAGCTACAAGTGAGACTCCTTCCTTCTCTCCCACAATCTTGACAACCATGCAGCCACAACAAAGTAGAGGAAGACCAAGGAAGCCCACATCAAAAAGTGAATGAAGAAGCTCATTAAGAACAGTGTCGGAGATGGCAACCTCAGTGCAAACATGAGGGAGCTCTGACTACTTTAGCGGGGTCCTCTCATGGATGAGGGAGGTTCTATCAAGGATGAATGATGCTCTCTCCAGAGGAGGAATGAAGGAATCAAAGATTCTAGCAAGGTGCTCAGAGAGGATGGGGGTAGCCACGAAATATTCTAGCAAGGCTCTCTCAAGGATGAGGGAGCACCTCCCAAGGCTCTCACAAGGAATGTGCGAAGTGCAATGTGATTCATTTTTAAAGTGCCAGGTTTCCTCCTGTGCAAGTGGTAAAGTATAAACAGACATAAGTGAAGGGATAAAGCAACTTGAAGGGAATCTAGAAAAGCTATGCCTAGGAGGGTAAGGTCTAAGCGGTAAGAGAAAGAAGAGCACAAGAGAGAGAATGAGTAACAAGGAGAGTGAAATACTAGAAAGACAGGAAAGAAGAGAGGAAAGCCATGAAAGCTAAGTACAAGCAGGTGAGATGAGAGACAATAATTGTATTATGGTAAAAGATGTCAAAAATTACATGTCTCACACATTTTATACCTATGTCAGTGTGAAAAGGTATCACTAATAATTATCTCACTAATACATGTCTTTTCAACTTCTCACATGTACTATTATTCCAAAGTTGATGTGTTGTTGAGTACCAAAGATATCATTATCCTCATTTAAGGGGTCCTTGATGAGAAGACATTGATTCCTCATCCTTGGTTGTTATTGTTTAATATCATGACTCTACAAACCACAATGATTTTTATGAGTTCTTGACATGAGATTTACCATAAAAGTATTTTTGTTTCATTACCTAAGAATATTTTCACACTTGAAGACATGTATTATAACATTATATATCTTGAAATCACAAAAATATTACACATATCCTTACCTTTACCTCATAATAATTGTTACTTTCTTAAGTTCATGGTCACTTAGTTCTGGTAGCTTAATCTTTTGGTTGGGAAGTTGATTCATTAGGGGAGATTTGAGGTCTCTAAAATACCCTATAAAACATACCCTAAAGAGAAATATTTAGAAAACAAAAAATATTTAAAATTTATATTTTGATAAATAAACATATCTAAAATTGTTAAAATAGAAAATTATTATCATAATATTATTGTGGCTTGCATCAAACTTAAAAATATAGGCTACTACAAACATAACAATGATTGAATTAATAAAGATCCTACCTTCTCTTGATAAAAGTGAAAGTGAATAATATTCAATTTGAATTTTTATTAATATTTTATTACATACTCATTCTCTTTCTTTTTAATTCTTCTCCTTGCTAGTTACATTCTTATCTTTTTTTTTTGAATTCACATAGTATTCCTACTCAAAGTTATAGAGATCATTCAGCTCTTGTAAAGTTTCAGTTATAAATTTATGTCCTACTCCATGTGGATCCCGTAAACTAGGTGTTGAGTCACTTTTTCAGCCAACCCATCATTTTTAAGTGGTAAAGGAAACGCTCAACCTTCTTTGCAACTATTTTGTACTTTGTATCCATCCTTACTTTAGCCTTGTTTTGCAGCCCATAACATTCATGCTCAACAAACTCTTGAATGACTTCATACATCTCTAAACTGTCAACATAAATAACCTCTTTTTCTACCTTGTTTTCAGCATTAATTACTACAGAAATTTCAGCCACTGTATCAACATCAACCAGCCTTAAAAACACCCCTGAGATACCTTCATTTATAGCCATCAAACCATATGTCTTCAGCTCTCTTTCAACCCATCCTACATATTTCTTTTCAGCCCTACACATGTCTAAAATATTCTTAAAACTGTTCAAGATTCAGAGGGAGAGAGAGAAAAAGACATGGAGCTCTAACAGAGAGTAGTGAACTCCCATTGTTCTCTTCTTCTCATTATTTTATTAATGCTTACTGAAGTCTAATCACACATAACTGATAAACACACTAGGTTATTAATTGACTGTACCACTAACTATGGTTGAGTCCGATCGCCTCAGTTATTACAACACACATGTAGAGTGACAGCTAAGATGATAGCTGTCTAGATAAGGTCAGTCATGTCAGTGATACTGATCACGAGCTTGATTCTTAAACTTGGTAAATCTCCTTGATGGTAGAACCCTCTTTAGAATCACTGGAACTTAAGGTTCCAATAGGTTGAAGTTCCCTCGAGTGCCTTCCATTTTGTAGTGGGAGGTAATGCCCTTTCATCATCCAATGGGCTCTTAGGGTATGCATCCAAAATTATTATCAATTATCCATGCCTAAAAATCAATCGATCAGCTAGGATATCCACCAAAAAATCATAATATGATATCCACAAATTTCCAAGTAACAATTTATAGCTTGGTCCCCAACAAATAGGATAACACCACAAAAGTCAAGAATGCACTAAATGTTAGCAACCATCATATGTACTTTCATTACCATTCCTTCCGGTTGTCTTAGACTATCATTAGCTTTAGCTTAGAAATCATAGTCTTGTTAGCTATGCTTATTCTTGTCACATCAAAATAATCTTCAAGGGTTTTAAATCAAAACTCCAACATTAGTCTCAACATTGAATCCTTTTATTGTGAATTCAGGTGGCTTGATTTTCTTGGAGATCAACATCCATTTTGTTAAACGGTGCCTAAAATTCAAAATCAAATCATTTAGGTTATTTCTTTAGGATAGCTACAACTCTTTTGTTCTTGAATTATAAGTCAAATTGTTAGGACAACATATGCATAGCTTATTGCTAACTTATTCATTTTTTCTCTAATGCCACATTAACATACTCGACTTAGAAGACCTCAATGACACACTTTAATTTCCCATCAAGAGTTTTTCGAAGTGGTTTCACCTGGCACTCCTTAGAATAACATGGGTTCTGTCGCCTAAGGTCTCTTGAGTCCACTCCCCAATAGAAGGTTTCAACCATAATCTACAAGGATTGAACGTGAATCTAGGTTTCTAATTCAACACTACTTAATAGCTTAACTAGCATCAGTATCCTTGAGCGGTGCATTTGTAGGTTAACTCAACACAAAGTAGATCAATACTACACTTGGTTCATATCAAGTGAGAAACAAGGGGAAGTGATATGTGTTGACCCCTCTATCCCATAAGGTATAGTCTTGAATTTGATCACCTAAAATAACATTAATCGAGATCTAATATGACACGCTAGGAAGTCAAGTGCTTGGCTCTTTCCTAGTTACATTTCCTCTTGAAGGATAATTCTTAGCTTATCGAGGCCACCCATCTATAGGACAAACCCATTGGGGGTTCTGCCATTTTTCTTTCCTCGAGCCTCTATTGTTGTCATCTAATTATCCTAACACATTTATGCTTGACATGCAAAGAGAGCTTCATTAATTAACAATTTAAACACTAGTTTCTTTACGTAATTTATTATCATAGTCAAAAAGTTGCATTTCAAATAATTCTTTGAAAGATGTTGCAAAAAAATGTATTTATCCTGTATCTTCTCCAAGATGCAAAGACACCCTAGTAATCCTTCCCTTAATTTGGGACATGTATCCAAACACCTAGATACTCCTGTCCCAGTCCTAATGGACACAACCCATAACCCACCCGCTATTTAGAATAGGATCTTCCAACCTTCAAAGATGTTAGGCCATGGAGGTTTTTCATCTCTATTCTAGGCCTAGCATGGGATATCTAGAGCCTTTACTCGCATCAATTTTTGTAGTGTGATCATGGAGGTGATCCACTTGTGCCTTAAACCCTTGGAATGAGTAAACTCTCCCCCTTATGGAATTCTCAAATTTTAGCCAAAATCAAGGCAAATAGCCTATTTTTAAGCTAATCAAAGCAACGTTTTTCATTAACAAGAATAACATCTCTTTTAGATGAAAATGGAATTCAAACAACATCCTTGGTATCGAACAAGGGTAAATAAACTTGCTAATTTAATACTTGAAAGCATGCTATGACTTGGGAATTACGATATAAATAGAAATACCAATCATGCTTAGATTTCAAGTTAGATAATGCATCTCAAGCCCCTTCATATCACATAAATGTTTCCCTTTAGAAGGGTGCAATTATTAACCATCCATAGTCACTTTCTTTTGGCCTTGCAAAATATCTACCTTTACATCGCATTGAGTTATAGATTTGACAAAAAAAAATCACATTATTTACTTGATTTTGAATAAAATTAAATATGTGTGCTTGAATCATATTTCCAATATTAAATCTAAAATGTTGATGCCATGATTTCTACATATAAATTAGATTGATGGCATGTTGGCATATATTTCAAAATATAAATACCACTTTCTTTGATCATTACATGTATATTAATTGATTCTTATATTATTAGAGAAAATTATATATAACTACACCGTTTAGGAAAGTTTCCATGAATGAAATCTATGCACCAACTTAAATGGGACATAGAGGCATTAGTCTCCTATAATTGCATGTAAAGAATACTTCAATTATGTCTTATGTGAAGCATGATATTGCTAAGTTTGTGTCTGATTACATTATTTATCAATAGATTAAAACCTCAAGATGGTAGATCCTATAGGTTACTTATGCCTTTGCTCATACCTAGTGGACTATGGGAACAAATTTTTATGGATTTTGTTATGGGTCTTCCTACAACATCCCTCCATATATTGCAAATTAACGCAATCACACCTAGTATAGCCTCTTTATATGAAGCAATGGGCAAGGGAAATGCAAGAAATCTAGGAGAAGGGAATGAATCCCATAAGCACAATGGTAGAAAGTGCTACCTACCCAAAAGACTATAAAGCATTGTACTTGCCTATCATTTGAATGCAATGTCATACTACTTTTGTCATTTCAGTCAGTGTCATTGTCCATATATAAAAGATTGTGTTTATGAGTCCAAGTATTTAATCATGGAACCTAATTCACTTGTCCAACAATCATTGTTCTTGTCTATGTCTTCATGAGTCTTGTCTTTATCTTCCATCCTCCATAGCCATGCTTTGGATCTATGCTTTTCAACATGGTATCAAAGCCATGGTGAGTATGGCTCAGATCACTAAACCTCTCTTCTAGCTTCTCTCCACCTTTGTTGAGCTAGCTAATGAGCTCATTTCTCACCTCCATCCTCATTCCTCCTTCATGTTTGCCATAGCCTACAGGACCATCCTACTTGGAACTCTCATATCTCTTCATACAAGCCAAATCTCTTTAAGATCCCTTTTGGAGATTTATTCCCATGCTTTTAAAGCTTCTTTATGGCACTTCAATTGCTGGCCTTGGTGGTTTATATCTCCAGCATTGTAAAAATTCATGGTCATTATGTGATTTGTGCCTATTTCTATTCGTGCAATCTCTCTCTCTCTCTCTCTCTCTCTCTCTCTCTCTCTCTCTCTCTCTCTCTCTCTCTCTCTCTCTCTCTCTCTCTCTCTCTCTCTCTCTCTCTCTCTCTCTCTCTCTCTCTCTTTGTGCAACGAACACGATCTTCTTCGAGATCATAAGGCTTTTGAAGCCTATTACCTAGGCTATCTCCAGCTCAAATATTTTCCCAAAAGGTCTACTATATGAACTGCAATCAATGAAAAACTAGGTCCCATAGCCATTTCACTTGAAGCTCATTCTTTCTTCATTTTCTCACTTTTGACACTTGAACCAAGCTACTACCACTCTAATTACTAATCCACTAAAGTTTTGAGCAAGTCTACACATCAAATAGATGGGATATTTTGGAAGAATCAAGCTCAACTCAGGAAGATTCAAGCATAGTGTCTATTGATAGTCATGCAGTGCCTCTTAGCACTTGTGTCCTTTGACACAATCAACTTATCTCCTAGTCAAATATGAGATTTTTGGTGCTGATTTACTGCTACTCTAGCCTTCTAGCATGGGAAAAGACACACCGACATGTTGCTTCAAAGGAGTTGAGTTTTTGATACATGGAAAACACACATAAAGCTTATCCTGATGAAGAAGGGCATATGAGCAATCACTAATGGACAAGAGAAGAAGCCTTGAGATGAAAATCTTGCAATTACTTGGCAAACAAGTGATGAAAAGGCTCAAGCCATCATAAAGCTTGAGCTAGATGACAACTATATCCACCATGTGGATACATGCAACACATTCCATGACACTTGGAAAAGATTGGATACTCTGTTTGGTGCACAATCAAAGTCTTCAAAGTATAGTTTATTAATTGAATTTTTTACATTGGACATGAAGCCTAACACATGTCTTGTAATACATTTGAATTACATGAAAAGTCTCTTAACCCAGCTTGCAAGGATCAACATTAAAATGGGTGAAGATGTATGCATTGGTGTTTTGTTAAAAAGTCTGCCTTGAGATTATGATAATGTCTCTGGCACTACTTTAATCAACATGCCAAATCCTAAAATTTTTGACATTCAGGCCTCTTTGTTAGAAGAAGAAAAGAAGATTTAAAAAAATAGGAGCCAAGTACTTCTAAGGATGAACAAATATTGTATATTAGTAATAACAAGCACAAAGGCAAAAAGAATAAGCTAATTTGTGACTTTTGCAAAAGGACCGGACATGCTAAAATTTTTTTTCATGCCAGAAAGAGGCATCAAAAGGCCAATCTTGTAGCTCTGAAGGAAAAAGAAGACCATGGACATGAAGAAGAAGAAGAAGACCATTAGGATCAGAAGGACAAGCCTCACCAGTCCTTCTATTCACACTACTCTGATAGAAAATTTTGAAGCCTTCTATAACCTTTTCCTAATATTCCTTTCATGAGCTTGTAAACTCCTCATGTAACATGAGACTACAGCCTTTGTACACTTTGTGAAGCCCCAGTTATAGCCTCTAGATGTCCATCGTGTTTTTGGTACCTACACTTAGCTTTGTTTGTGATAGCCTTTGGATGATTACCATGTTTTTGGTATGCCCACACTTTGTAGATGTTACTCACTAAAGCCTCTAGTATATACTTTGTACCCTTATGGTTGTGATTGAGGAGGGGTGTTGAGAATTCAAGCAATCACACCCAGTGTAGCCTCTTTGTATGAAGCAGTGGGCAAGGGAAATGCAAGCAATCTAGGAGAAGGGATTGAATCGCATAAGCACAGTGTGGTAGAAAGTGCTATCTACCCAAAAGACTATAAAGCATTGTTCTTGCCTATCATTTGAAGGCAATGTCATAGTACTTTTTTCATTTCAATCAATGTCATTATCCATATACACAAGATTGTGTTTACGAGTCCAAGTTTTTAATTTTGGAACCTAATTCACTTGTGTAATAGTCATTGTTCTTGTCTATGTCTTCATGAGTCTTGTCTTTATCTTCCATCCTCCATAGCCATGCTCTATATCCATGCTTTTCAACACTATAATGAGATTGGACTATGGTGGATAGATTTAGTAAATAACCTTACTTTGCTCAATGTAAAAAGACCTTGATTACACCTCAAGTTGCTCAATTATTCATGAAGACCATCTTCTCTCATCACGAAATTTTCAGAAGGTAATACTTTTTTATTGTGATGCTATATTTTGCAAACATTTTTGGGTGGCATTATTGAAAAATCTAACTTCTAAGATGGATTGTACCTTAGCTTTCTACCCCAAAAGTGATGGTCAAATTGAAATAATCAATAGTACTATCTTGGACCTTCTTAGATCCTAAGTGCGACCAAAAAATTGGGACCAACATTTACCTTCTTAGATGCTACATAATTAATGAATTAAACAATTGGGACCAAAATTTACCTATTCTCCAGTTTGCTTACAAAAACATTGCACACTTAGCTACTTGTATAGTATCCTTTGAAGTGGTGTATGGTAAGAAATTACCTATTCCTATGACCAACATAGCTATTGATGTTTCAACTACTATTACTTTAGCTAGTGATCATATAAAAGTTCTAGAATAAGTGACTGATAAGTTTAAGCAATCCCAATAGAGCTCATGCCAATAAGAAACACAAGGCTCTTACATTTAAAGAAAATGTTTTATTTTGGCTTCATACTTAAAAGAGGCGGTTGCAATCCATTGCAAGGTATCCCAAAATTAAGTTAGCTAAAAGATAAGATTTTTTAATTATTCATAAGATTAATTATAATACATTTAGATCGAGCATTCCTCCTCATTAGCAAATTCACAATTCATTCCATATTAGTTTTCTTAAATATTCTAGGAAAACCCACTAGTAACTGCAGTTGTAGATGATTCCCCATTTTAGATGAAGACATTGGATAGTAGTATCCAAAGTTATCCTTAACCATGACTAGAATACTATCAGAATAGGTACTCAGTTTTATAGGTATCAAGCTAAAGATAAAACTCACTTTGTTGAGGAATTTGAATTCATAAGTCATTGCTAACTCTGGACTCCTGGTTATGCATACCACTCACAATCATGAAAAAAAACTGCCATATTGAGGTAGTGTTCCATGAAAATCCATACCTGCCTTCTTTTCATAGGGAAATGTACAAATTTGCAGTATTGAGATAGTACAATAATATTTTGGATAACCTCATTGATGTTGTGTAGATTCATTGCATGAGACAAGACTAGTATATAGTAGACCACCTACTTAGTTTTGTTTATTTTATCAACTATAAAGCACATTGTCAACTTCTTTTTTTATCTCCATGAAATACTGTGACAATTGCCATATTTTTTAAATTTATTTTTGTGAACTTTTATTTGTCTATTTGCCACATGATAGTGCTTTATTATATCTAGGCATACATATAGCAATAGATGCATTATGCATAGTAGATAGATGGCAAGGAACTAATGTATTTTGTGTTGTGGTGAGTAAATTATTAGAAAAATTCATAGTAAAATTTCCATCTCTAACAATGATACTTGACCATGGAGGTCTAACTAGTAGAGGCATGTCACAATTTTGCCAAGTAGAGTGGAGAATGAGTGCAAGATAGACATGTCCAAAAGAATTTGAAAAAAGCAACGCTTGTTCATCATGTTTCTACATGTAAGTGCTTTATTGGAGTTTTGATGTGAGTCTTTAAATTTAGCCTAAAGCTACTAGAAAACATACCCAAAAAAAAGACATGTGCCGGTCATGATTCTACCATTGAAGATAACTTGATGTAATTTGAGCATGCACGGTCCCACACTTTGAGATGAGGCCAACCATTGATGTTAAAAACTCAATGCTTACGGATTATGAGTACTGATCGCTATAGATAGCACAAGAAATTGCTTTATAGTGACTAGCTGGCATATTTGGCAAAATCAAGGGTCAAGAGAAAACCACTTAATTCGAGTGAAAATTACTCATGTTCAGAGGCAGAATGCAGAGCTTTAGAAGCGTTTGGTGGATTTCAAAACTAGTTCATTCCCCGCACAGAAAAAGAAAGATAAATAAACTGGACATCATGTACAAATTACGATCAATGGCACTGGCGAGAGGCCTAATTACGTCGCCAACGTAGACCACCGACGTCACATATAAGCTGATGGCAACGGAGATGATGATGGACCATGATGACGGCAGTGATGACGACGGTGATCATGATCATAATGATGATGATGATGCGATGCCGGAGCAGGCTCTGGAGCTGAATGAGAACTAGTCGAAGAGCAGGTGGAATGGAAGCTGAGGGGCTGGAGACGCAGCGGCTGGGTCATGGATCCGGCGTAGTGGTAGAAGAAAGCGAAGCATTCGCCGGGAGCGATGGGCTTCCCGGCATTCAGCAAGCAAGTCGTGGTAGTGTCGTCTGCGCCTCCTGCTGGGCCCGATGAGGTCGAATACTGGGGAGAGTCCAGTACGCGCAGCACGGCTGGGTCGACGAGGCTTTGACGGGATGCCCAGTCGGGACAGCTGAGCCGCACGTCCAGCGCCACGGCGCAGTCCGGCGCCGCGCACTCGTTGCACACGTTCACCTCCCATCGTGGCCCTAGCATTGCCAGCATCTCTCTCGGCCAGTGGAGCTCTTGCGTCACTCGTAACTTACCCTTGAAGCACTCATCATTTAGGCGATGATCACGATGGTGATCATGAATATTCGCATCACCATATTGCAGCCGCGGCGGCGCCGGCCGGAGCTCCGGCTCACCATGAATATAATCGCTTGCGCCTGCGACGATGTGCACCGCATCCCCTGCAATAATTACATCATGCAGTAGTAGATGGCCAGTGGCCAGTAATAAACGCAACGATTTAGTATGCTACAACAACTGATCAACAAATTAATGAAAAATCCAGTAAGAGCGTTAATGCTTAAGTAATATTGAGCCACAGTCCGCCAAATAGCGCCTCACATGGCGAGATCGTCAGCATTAGTGCTGCTAGGGACGCTGCCAATATCAGGTTGATAGCCATCGCGCAGTCCGTTCCCTGATTCTGATTCTGCAATACACAAAGAGGACAGCTTTGTGATGAAAGAGGGCTACATTTATACTTAAGCTATGCCCGTGTATACAAGTCTCTTGTCGGAACATAGGGTTCGTTATTTGCTAGCGTGGGATTAAGATATGAAAGGATACATGAAGCCCATAACGTCAACCGCACAAATATATTAAGCCTCCTAATATGGCATACAACGAAGACGTGTAAAATGCAAAATAGTCCTAACTAGCTAGCCAATGGGGTCGTGTGAGAGTGGTTTGGGTATGGGTTGAGTTGTAGCGGTGTGTTTGGGTTGAGTTATAGGGGTATGTAAGTTCAAACCCTGCACATCATGTTCCGAAAAAGGAGTAATAAAGTATCTATTGGCATTTAAAATGGTTGTAGTTATAATAAGCTAACTAAGCCATCAAATCAATGAATAACAAATTCTCAATGTATGAACACTTGGATAGACAACTTAACATTTACACAAAACTAGTAAAATAAAACTATTTAATAAAATGATAACATGACTTATTAAAACGACCTAATAAAACTATAACTCATCATATTATTTTTAGTGTCAACACGTGGTCTCATCAATTCTTGATTTTTCCAGTTAAGAATTCTGATAATCTGTTGATGTGTAGTCTCATTACCTTCTTCCAAATCCATTCATTAATCTGATTGCCTACTCCAATAACCCTCCTTATTGCCTTCATTGATTTCAGTCTCATCATTACACCCTTAGCTCTCACCAAGTTATAGATCTCACATATTCCAAAGAATCTCATGCAAAGTCATTTCTCTCATTATTCTCAAACTCTTAATATAAATCGACAACTCACTTGTGTTTTTCTTATTAATCTCACATTCTATTTGAACTAAATAGTATTTTAATTTTTAGTTGATTTGGTTTATTGCCCTATTCAAGCCTTTAATATTCCATTGAAGCTTCCATCATGCTCAAAATCATACCTATCCTCCCTATGCCATTTTTCTTCGATTGTTCAAAGGTGAGTAATAAGTGCTTTGATCAACGCCTCTAAGCTAACATGGATGAGCAAACCAAATGCAAGTAGAATTAGTGATTTGCATACAATCATATACACCGAGTTGTACTATATGCCTAGTCTTGTTCAAGGCAATGAGGAGGTGAAGGACGCTCCTACCAATTTTGGAAAGCATTATAGATAAAAAGAGCTCCAAGGAAGCTCATTTGCTCAAACCAAGAGTATGTTGATTAAACAAATATGTGCAGACATATTCTCAATTAATCACACCTAGTCCCAATTATTTCGTATATCCATGTTGATTTATATAATTCTATCGACTAATTGGTGTGGCTTTGGACCATATGGCAAGTGCAAAACCAATAATATTAATGCCATTAGTAAAAAAAAACATCAAAATGTGAGGGACAATACAGTCGTGTGAGAATATAAATGTCACTTTTGTATATATAAGCTTAAAGTCTTTTTATGACCAAGTATTGCCCACTTTAATTCATTGTATCAAAGTCATTCTAATATCAACAATAAGGTATATCAAGGCTTTACACACCAAGATAGTTTTGGAAACAAGGATCTGTCCAATGGTTATTTGATGATGTTCAAGATGAGAATATATATCACATTATACGCATTATATAATAGGTTCATCGTGTGATAAGTATTTCAGAAGCACCTAAGAGAAATGTAGAAGAGGCAATTACTAGTGCATTAGAGACATTAAGAAGGGATGTATAGTTTTATTTGTGACGTATGTGCTAAATAGTCCCTCTAAGATGGAATCCATTGACTTCATGTAAGATAAAAGTGATGCATGAAGGAATGTTGAGAGTAAGGAAAATGCTTTCATTTGTAATCAACCCATTGACGCAATACACCAACCTTTCATATCTGGAATCAAGGACATCTAGCCAATTGAAGGAGGCCATAAAGTATATGAATCGTGATCTTCTCACTAGCATGTAATATTTGGCACCAGGAAGAGAAAAATATGAGAATGAAAAGTCATATTCATGAGTTTCCTCTTATATGATTGTAATACTCACTTTCTTCTTTTGTATTTTTATTTATACTTCATATTGGCATTTAAGGCACATTGTACTAGAGTCCCCATAATATGGGTAATAACATTGTGTATAGAGTCCCCATAATATGGGTAATAACATTGTGTATAGAGTCTAGAAAACTAATAATATGATTGCATGCATTTTTTATTGCATCATGATCATAATCCATCATGGGAGGCTAATGATACTCACATTGCTATCAATGCACTACAACACATGAAGGATATAACATCAAAATCTACAACATGGATACAATTGAAATTGCTTTAAAATGTTAGGCCTTGCCATTAGTATGTTACTTAGAAAGGTGATCAATATAAATAAGTTGCAATATCTGTTTAAATAGTGTTTCAAAAAAAATCATCTATTGAAGACTACGGCTGATCCTAATGATAAAACTAAATATCTATGTAGTAGAGAATGATTGAAAAGCCTAATTGGAGAAAGTCTTTCAAAATCCCTCCTTGGTCAAATGTTGCAATAATAAACAAATACATAAGAACGCTTGAATTAAACATAAAATGCAAGCTTATTAGTAGAATTGGTTATCTTGCATTCATTCTCCCACAGCCTTTCCATAATCCATATAATCACATATCATGCTCCATATTATTCTGTATCTTAGTCACTAGAGCACCACTATAGCCATGCTAGAAAAACATAGATATATAATGAGTATTAGCTAAAATTATCCTTTGTCTATTCTATCTCAAATTGTGTAATTGTTTAACAAAAATGTCACATTGATCTATTTAACTCTTGTATTTCAGTCGTTCGATGCATAGTATTTAAGTGATGCAACTCTATTTGTAGGAAATTTGGTATTTGATATTGGCACCACCCATATGATGTAGTTACCTCTACATCTCTATGTTGTGGTGGAGTTTGAATATCTTGTTTCCATGGGAGTTGTCTAGGTCTCCCAATCCTCTCGTTCGGCTCCTTTATTAGGAATATGAGCGTATATAATGTTTTGTTTAGAAATCTTAGTATAATTTAAGTGTAGAAGATGCATGCTTGAAAAAATTGCTCTTCTCTCAAGTAGAAATAGTCAAAAACATAAAAGTGTAGAAAAGAAAGAATACAGGTATGCCAATGGAGCAGATTGAAATTGAGAGACAACTAGGTATGCCACAATGGCACATATAAGTTTTAGAAAATTTCTACCTCATTGAGTATGAGGATTGCAAATCAATTATCCTAGATATATTAGTGAGCCATTATAGAAAATATGAGTTTATTGCAAATAATATAAGACACTAGAAAGAGATCAAAACTATTGATGTAAAGCCTTTTCTTTATCATTTTGAATGCGTCTTTATATTTTTGGTGGTGGTACATGAAGAGCTTTACTCATTGTGTCTAAAGTTGTGCTTATGCAAATAAGACTATTAGAGTACTTATAGTGGCCTTTTCTAAAATAGTTTTCGACTAGTCTGATTGTTAGACTCCTCCCAGTATTGTCATAATTCTTTATGTGAAGCCTAATTTTTAAGTGTCTCATAGATTTTTTGGCAAGGTTTATGATGTTTAATGAGACAAACACATTTTTCATGGATGATTCAACATAAAAATGCTTCAAAAATCCACTTCAATGTTATTTGATTGTCCCAAAGTTGAAAGATTCATCATAGTCTCTGTTGGAGCTATATATAGATCACTCTACCTAGACTAGGTCTCACCTATATATATGCAGATTGTGATCAATATGAAATAGAATTTGGGAGTATACATGGTGTGTCTCTTCTCTCCCTCTTGCATCTCTATATATCTTCTCTCTCTACATCTCAATATGGTATCAGAGCTATCATGATTGACTAGAACCAATTCCTTGAAGAAGATAATCATGAAGTATATCTATGTAGTGCTCTTCAATTCTTGATTCATGTTCTTTTCTTAAATTTGATGTATTGTGTATGTTATGAGCATCTTATGTTATGAATTTTAAGCATAGAAGAAGTTCACTCGATCATCATCGATCATCATTTAGATTGTAGATATGTTGAATTGTAGATGTGCCTTGCTTGGACACCCTAAAAGTTTCTATTTGGAAAATTATTAAGAAAATTAATTTCTCAAGAAAACCAATTTTGTGATATGCCGTTAGGACTCATAAGCTTTCTTCTTAGAAAGTATTTCTCAATTTGGAGTTCTGTGTCAAAAGTTATGTTAGTTCAGGTAAACTAGACTTGAAATAAGAAAACACAACGCCTTTTCGTGTAGACTTCTATGACATAGGTTTCATCATGATTACTCATTCTTTATTTTTTTCCAAAATTTGCCCGATCATCATCTATTCTTGGCCAAAAATTAAAGCGATAATGTTTTCTCATCTATGTTGGGTTGATTCGTTCTCGCACACATTTTGTCTATTCTAGGTTACTTTATTATTGCCCAGGTTTGCCCAGGTTTCGTCTATCTTGGGTCTTTTTCTTTTGGAGTATACTTTTTGAACCAAACGTTTTTTTTAATAGCATACCTTCTACATATGACTTGTTATACTATACTCTAATAATTGTTTCATCTATGGTGTGCAAATTTTGTGATCTCATATTGTACGTATTCTCTCAGATGTCTCAAATTCTATAATTGTCAACAGATTTCCTTCTAGACAATGTTTTGTCCCTCACTTTCAAGGATAAGGATTCCTTGGATGGAAAGTAAAGATATTGCTAATCCTTGGAGATGATGACTGTGTGATATTGTTCTTGGTTATTGTGAATATTCGCCTCAACCAATTGATCAGGCTCATGATAAAACCCTTATAATTGAATAACCTACCTTTTAAGAATGGTAAACTATTTATAATGAGTTGGTCGTCAGACGTGACAAAGCAACTCATCGGTATATTCTTTCTACTCTTCAAGAATCTCAGATGCTTGATGTATGTAGTTTTTCAACTTTCCAAGCTACATGGGAGTATTTGATAGCAAATTTTGAGAAGAAATCTATTATAGAGATACTTTATCTTTGTAGTTATCTCACTGAGTTACAATACAATATTAAAACTTCTATGACAACACAAATTAAATCATTCAAGAACATTATCAATCAGATTACTGCTGCTAGTGATGCCATACCAAGAAAGCAATTGGTAACACAACTTCTTGACATTGTAAAGGATCCTGCTTATTATGATATTATTACCATATTATCTAACAAAGATGGGATCAATTTTGATCAAGCTTGTATATCTTTGATTGAATATTCACAACAACATGAACGATGACACACAAATTAAGAAATAGCTATAATCTCACAAGAGAACACAAAGCCAAAACAAATTGACTAAGCTTTACTTGCTTGAAGGAGTTCCTTTCCACGCTTTACACATAGAAGTCATCGTGGTGGTAACTTCTCTTGTCTCAAGTTTCATAATAGACATTGTTCTTATTGCGATAGAAACGGTCATACTATAGATGATTGTTGGGCAAAACAATATGATGAAGAACATGGTATTACAAACAAACAACCACATTTATCGAGAGATTATTCTCCTTGTGACTACTGCAAAAAGAGTGATCATCCAACCCATTCAAGAGAGGCGCACTATAACAAAAAGGGTTCATAGATGCACTTGTAGACACAATATTTGAATTGTGAAAAAAAAAGTCGGGCGCCTTTATTAACGCGTCTATTTGCACGTCTACAAAATCGCGTCTAAAAGCGCGCTTATGATCAGAGTTACACACACACTTAGACACGCCTATAGACGCACGTATAAACGCGCTACGTAAATATATAATCATATTTATAAAAAAGTGGACATATTCATATTGTGCGTCTATACATGCATGTATCTACGCGTCTAAAACCATGTTTACTCTGAAAGTTTTTGACGAGAATAGACACGCATTTATCCTGCAATTTAGACGCGCTGATAGACGCGCAAAACAGAGGCACATGCTCTCTGGTTTTTTCCCCCCCATCAACATCAAATTGTATGCTTAGGGAAAACAGAGAAATATTATTTCGAAGATTGGATACTGAAAACAAAACAATGTATGTAGCACACGAAATTTCATATATATAGATGAAACGTTTTTACATTATGAGTTCTAGTGCTTGTGACGTCATGGTCACCAGCACTAGTTGAAAGTAATACATATCAAAAATGAAAATTACAAGCCAAGGGGAGGCATGCATGCATGGGGCTCCTCTATATCTCCTCAGAAGAGGCATCATCATCGCTACCACCACCGCTGTCGTTGCCGCCACCGCTACTGCTAGTCCCCCCTTCGCTATCCTCAATTGCATCAGGGTTCGCCTACACAAAGGATTAAGGTATATAAATACCATTACAAACAATAAATTAGAGTTATCTATACTTTTCATGTAAAAAATAAAACATACCTCTTCTGGTGGTGGAATCCTCATGGCACGATTATATTACTCCTCCGTGATGAGTCCCTCCTCGTAGAAATACTGCCAAGTGGACGCCCGGTTATGACCTCGATGGTAGCCTACCTCTCTAGGAGTAGGCATCCTACAAATGATAGGGAACTACAAAACAATTTGAACATACAACGTATTAAAACACACTACATAATGAAATGAAACAAATTACAAAATTTAATTTTTTAAAAAAAATCAAATAATACTTACAAACTCAGCCTCCCATGACTCCCTGCCACCTGATCCATAATGCAACGATCCCATGGTTGCCATCTGGATATGTTGCGCCTCTGTATGCTGGCGACTTGTCATTTTCTTCGTTGCTCTCTTCTTGGCCTCTTTCCACTCCTTGCGGTGGCAATTGGGTGGTTGGCCATATCCAGGGTGCCCCTGATCTTGTCTCCGCAATGACTCCTTGGCGCGCGTCATAAGGTGAGACCTCTTGTTATGAAGCGCGTCTCTCACCTTTGACCGTCCCCAATCATCTGAGAATCGTGAATTCTCGGGATTAGGGTACCTTTTATGTACTGCCCGCAGCACCTCTTGCCACAAACCATTTTTTTGGTGCTTGAAGGGAATCATGCAATCTTTGTATGTGGCATGTACGACACTCCTCAAGTAGGCTATCACTTCCCTCCCCTCAAAGTTATGCAAGATACCACCAACATCAGTGATAGAGTAGTACATTTGTGGAGGCTCACCTCTCTCATTTTCCGGTGAGGGTAATCGAGAGCCACCACCTAGGCAACCCCCACAAAGCCCTCGACCTCCTCGTCCTCCCGCACCACTCTCCCTCCTCCCTCGACGTGCACTACCCTCTACCTCACTCGATACACGTGCCTCTGCAGATGTATGTGCTTCGGCCGATCCATGTACCTCAGCTAATCCCTGTGTAGGCAAAGATGTGATAGGTGTCCCAGACATCACACTGAAAACCTCATCTGCAGTGGGAGGGCGACCAAGATAATTGGTCATCTCCCCCATGAATTGCTCCTTGTTGAATGGGGTGCTGGAGGATCCAGGATTCCAAATCTACATAAGAAAAATCATATTACCCTATGTAGATAAAACATATTACATACAGCGTCTATACCTACGTCTCTGTGCGCGTTTATACCTGCATCTCTGCGGGCGTCTGTCAGCACGTGTATCCTCGCGTGTACACTGCAAAGCACACGCGCCCTCACACGCACTCAAAGATACATCCCTAGAGAAACATTTTTTGCGTCTATATCTGCGTCTACACTGAGATGTAGACGCGCTATCAGACGCACTCGGTCGGCTGATTTTAGCGGATGACCGCCATTATTGATTTACAAAATGCAATACATAATGGAATCACAAATCCTAAATACACAGACAGAGCAGAGAGAGGAAGATAGAAAGAGAGAGAGAGAGAGCGAGAGAGAGAGAGAGAGAGAGAGAGAGAGAGAGAGAGAGAGAGAGAGAGAGAGAGTCACCTTGGGTGTTTGGTGTGGCGGGGGGTGGTGGCGCTTCTTCCTTCTCCTTCTTCCTCTCCTTGGTAAGTTACCCTCCCTTGATGCTTGCTTACTTGCTTGCTGCTTCTTCTTGTTCTCCTCTCTCTTGTTCTCTCTTTTTTCCTCTCCTTGGCTTTCCTTTTTCCCTTCTTGTGTGTTTGAAATGAAAGAAGAGGTGAGTCATGAGGAGGTGAGGCATGAAGATACTAGGTGAGGCATGAAGAGACTGCATGTCGGCTAAACTCAAGCTTCAGAACCGCAAAAAACATAGGAAAGGAAAGGCGTAGTTTGAAAAGAAATGATTTAAGTATGATTTGAATTTTGACGTGTGCATCTATTTTTTGTGTGTATAAGCGCGTCTATTTGCGCGGATATATAGACGCAAAGTACACATCTATTTACATGCACGTTTACACGCTGTCGTGCTGCTGCGCATCCGAGCCGTATACACCTCCATTTTTTTTGTTGTGCATTTGTGTTATTTTTTCGCATGTGATTCATTGTGTGTGATTGATGCATTATGATAATCCGTCCTTTCAGTACCCGCATCCAATGTATATATTCCGCTAGTGTGTGTGTGTGTTTCTGTTTGGATGCATGATGTGTGTGTGTTAGAAAAATATGAAAAACTGATGCCAAAGGATATTATCAAGCTGATAATTTCAATGATGATCTCTAAGAAAAGTGCAGGGAATTGTGGAATCAAAGGAAGCTTTGTGGAAGTCGATCATCTAAGTTCAATAGTTTCCATGAAATAGAGTTGAAGGAAGTCTCTCAAAAGCTGCTTAAGTGAATAAAGCACTAGTGAAGCACCGAGAGAGCATTTTGCCACCCAGTCCTCAAGGCCGAAGTCGAAGTTTGTGTGCAGATCACCCATCACAAAGCTGACTATTAATGGGGCAATTGATGACTCCAAAGAAACCCTACGTCAGTCCTCAAGGTCAAAATCAAAGTTTGTGCATAGATCTCCTGTTGGTGTAAAGAAACTAGAGTTATTCTTGTCAAAGAGGAGTTTTTTTTTCGCTCAGCTAAAAGAGGAGAAGGGGAGACTAATTCGGACTGGTACGTCTAACAATGGAAAAGCAGGTCGAGGTGGTATTGCAGGAGTGAAAGGGAGAGAGCCTGACAAACAACAGAAGCAGCT
Source organism: Lygodium microphyllum (assembly GCF_053477565.2). Classification (NCBI taxonomy): domain Eukaryota; kingdom Viridiplantae; phylum Streptophyta; class Polypodiopsida; order Schizaeales; family Lygodiaceae; genus Lygodium; species Lygodium microphyllum. Next base: position 129,034,441 of record NC_141157.1, read on the forward strand.
TCATGATCCACAAAAGCAACGCCATCACCAGCAACCAGACAATGCCACGTGGCTCCTTAACCTGTCTCTAACAGCTCACGCTGCCGCGGGCCTTGTCCTCTTTGGGCACTGGTTCAGCTCCAAGCAAGATTGACAAACTAGAGGAGGAGGTATCATGCTTTCTTGCTTCAATGTCACAAGATACTGCAAGTGTGGAGAAAAACAAGGAACATGATTGCTTGCTTGATCGACTGGTCGAAATACAGCTTGAGGTTGATGCTGTAAAAGTAGATGAAAATTTTCGCCCCCATAGGAAGATTCAAACAAATCGTATCCAAGATATGATTGTGAAAGGGAACAAAATGGAAATAGATACCTTCCACGGATCCAGGACCTTCTGCAGTCAATTTATTGCTATTCATCCTAAACATGTGATCGAAGTCGACCTGTTAAAAGAGCAAATAATGCTGGTTTAGAAGAACAAGGATGAGTGGAACAAATTCAGACTCTTGATCCCGCGAGTTGCTTCTTTCCGGTGGTAGCGGAGATAGCAACAAAAGCCTGCTTAGAACGCTCAACCTTGCCCCTTTGCCTTATATGAACCTTACTGAGCACTGTGTTTTAGACGAATTTGGCCACATTTGTTGCAGTTAGTTTAGCACAGATTGCGCTGTTGGTCTGACATAAATAATAGGTCCATGACTTCAGCATCCAGCACTACTGGGGCTGATAAAAGATTCCAAGCTTGGTTAATGTCTATGGCAATCTTTGTTGATCCACAATGAAGGCTATGAGTCTCCTTTGATCTATGTCAGTGCTTGCATAAGAGCTTGTGGAAGCTCTAGTTCATGTTAATGAGTCACTGTGAACAACACTAATTTATCAGCAACAAGTTAGGGAGCGCAGAAGGCGTGGATTTATAGTGGATAGCACTGATTTACAGGCAGCGATTTACAGGCAGCAAGTCAGGACAATATGATTCCGCTGCTCCTATATGCTTAGAACGGAAGTGCCATGCAGATATGTTCGTGGTTTTTGGGTGTCTGCATAATTTTTGCCGTGTATGTATTATCCAACATTCAGAGGTTAAGGTGCAGTCAGGTCAAGTTCCTATTCGTTGTCCTCAATTTGGGTGCATTCAAACACTTGGTTTTGATCAGTGCCTGCCTATCCTCTCTCAGAAATGGTATGACCTCTATAACAAGTGACTAATAGAGGCAAGGATGCCTGAAGCTGAAAGGGTCTACTGTCCATTCCCAAATTGTTCAGCTCTTATGAACATGCAATATCTTTTATTGGCAGAATACTCTCACCTTTTGATGAAGACAATTTAATACCCTGCTTTGGCTTTGGAGATGTGATAACACATGATCGCAACAGTTTCAGTTTTTACCCAGATTAGCAACCTTGTCAAGGGTTTGAACAGGCTTTTGCATGATACAAACAGATTGCTCCTCATTTGTGCTTGGCTGGGCCTACATCTTTTGCTGCCATAGAACTCCTTTGTTTTATGTACATAGGGGTTGCTGCCTACAGAACTCCTTTGTTTTGACTTTGTATGGAATCCTGAAAATTTGTTCACAGGAATTATTACCCAGCAGAATTTAACAAGTCTATGTGCCAATGGCAAAACTGAACTCGAACATCTGAATGTAAAGCTGGATATGTACAGCTTTTTCTGAACATGGACCTCATGTAACTCACTTGACAAGAAATATAGTGAACTTTGGCATCAAAAATTCGATTTCTTCTTGTTAGTCTCTTCCCTTGTTGCAACTTGAACTCCGCGTTTAGCATCCCTTACACGAAATCTACGACAACACGCTTATAGACGCTGTGATAGACGCGCCCGACTTTGTGCGTCTAACATGCGCGTCTATGCCTCGTTTCTGTTGTAGTGGCGTTTGATTCAAATTGTAATAGAGCATATGCTTCTACACATAAGAACACTACTTAAGACGCAAATTGTGAGTTATTCTATCTCTCGAGAAAGTATACTTCACATTTGTGATTGATCTCTTTATTATTATTGATTATGGTGCTACAGGAAACATGACCTATCATCCCCAATGGTTACATAATTATCATGCCATTCCTGTTAAGAAATTGGTTTATCTTCTTGTTGATGACATAACCTGTCAAGTCAAAGGTATAGGTGATTTATATCTCGGTACTCTTTTTGCAACAAGAATTCTACGTGGATTTTTACATGTCCCAGATCTACAAAGGAATTTTCTTTTAGTTGTAAGACTTGTGGATCTTGGTCTCTTTTTTGGTTTTGACCATACTAAGTGTTACATTGAGAAAGACGTCTAAGACCATAGCCATCATCCTCGAAATGGTAATCTTTTTGAGTTGTCTTTAAATGAAGATGTTAAAAATGTTGTTACAATTCTTGGTGATCTTAACAACAAAATATGGCATCATCAATTAGTTCATTTTGATTTTATAAAGCTTGTCGATATTTATTGGCTTAACCTTGTTTAAGGTATGGAATTGAAAGCTCGTTCTCACATGATGGATATTTGTGAATATTGTGCACTTGGAAAGCATTTTCGCAAACCCTTTTCCATTTCCACCACAACTCATTCCTAAGATTTGCTACTTGATCTTATTCACACTGATATTTGTGAGCCTTTTTATCCATCAAAATCTCAATATCGGTATTTCATGACTTTTATTGATGACTTCTCAAGATACACCATTGTATTTCTCTTGCGACACAAATCAAAATCTTTATTATATTTTAAACAATATCAAAAATCTATGGAACTTCATATTGGTCATTGCATTAAGAAACTTTGTAGTGATAATGGTGGATAATACATTTCAAATGATTTTGATGATCATTGTAATCATCAGGGTATTCATCATGAATATACAATTTCCTACTCTCCTCAACAAAATGGTATTGCTGAACGTAAAAACAGAACTATCCTCAATGCCACACGATATATGCTCATGCATTCTGGTTTATCTCGATGTTTCCAGGCTGAAGCAGCCTTAACAAAAGTATTTTTGCAAAATCATCTTCCTATGACTACTCCTTTTGGTAAAATACTACTTGGATAGGTGAAACTCCTTTTATTTCATGTTTTTGAATGTTTGGATGTATTGCTTATCTTGTATCCAAAGAGACTCACAGAAAACTTGATCCTCCTAGTTTGAAAGTTATTTTCAATTGATATTCACATTTTTATAAGAGACATAAGTTTTATGGTCCATCCTCTAAGAAGGTAATCGTAAGTTGTGATGCTATTTTCAATGAGTAACTTATGGGTAGCACATGGTCTCACGAGGATGATGGGAGGATGTGGTCCCTAGAGGATGTTGATGATACAAAGTCATTACTCACTGCCTTTTCTACTCAGTTCGAAGGCTATGTTGAGTGGAAGTTGTCAACATAGGAGATTGTTGCAACAATGAGAGGAAAATATGGCTGGTCATGGCTAGTCACCCTGCATTTGTGGTGCACAGATTGGTCGCCGTATGCACGCGTAGTGAGCATCAAAAGGTCCCCAAGAACAAAAGAACTATACTTTTTACACAAAAACCAATGAAGAAAGCTTGCACGACATGAACAAGAGACCAATTGGGTGCAATCTCCCCCCATGCCTTGTGTGAGCGCTCCACAAAGCATGTATTTAATATATTATTCATCTTCAAGCTCAAGAAATAGCCCAATTTACAAAATAGCACGCTTTAGCTTTTGAGTTTGCTTTTGTGCCACTAAAGAATTAAAGCTATTGGGCGCTTGAGAAGTCAGGCGGTACCCAAATACAATGTCCAATACAAATATTTAAATCGTGTGCCCATGGGCATACAAAAATAATAAATAAATATCAAGCGCTTTGATAAATAAGCGCGTCAAAATATGGACGCCATGCCTAAGATATGCGCCCATAAAAAATTGATGATAATTTGAATACACGCTATCCTCCAATGCTTTCCAATGCCACCGCTGCTTGCTCTACACATCAATTGAAGCATTCACAATTGTTAGAAAAATAATACAATTAAACCGACAAAAGTGAATACCTAGCAGTCTTCAGCTACAAAAATAAATTGGTTAGAAATCAATCCTAACCTTAATTTATTACAAGTGCGCACTCAAAACTCATAAATGTTTATTAATTTAAATATGTATTTTTCAAAATCACCCGCTAAGGAATCACCCACTTACACATTAAATTAACAAAACGCCCAGAAAGGATAGGCGTCCCCATCAACTTTTTGCACAAAGAATCCACTTTGTGTATGAGCCCCTGTAATAATAAAATTTTACGGTATCCACCGCAAAACCTCATGGAATCCACCGTGGAATATGCCTCTTGGCATCAATTTGAGGTTGGAATAGTCGAGCTAGTTAAAGTGATGTCATATACTACTGTGCGCAAACTTTAGAAATCATCATCTTGTATATGTGTTCTGGTGTACCTATCTAGAAAAGATTGCCTAATGCTGAGAAAAACTATTCAGTAATAACCAAAAGAGAGTGCCTTGGCATAATCTGCTCCATCAAGAAGTTTCAACATCATTTGCTTAAGCATTCGTTTGTTTTTCATATAGATCATTCTGCGCTAGTTTACTTGGTCAGTAGTAAAATCTCATTGGTTGAATTGCCTAATGGATTCTCATACTATAGGAATTTGATTATATAGTCATTCATCATCCCAAAATCTTGCATGTTATTGATGATTTCCTATCTTGGCTTGATTCTAGTGAACCACTAATTAATATTGTAGATGACTTCCCAAATACCCAACTATTTGATGTAGAAGTGAATGCACCAGATCTAGAGCCACCAAACCCTCTCTCGTCGTGCTATGAAGAAATGATGACTTTCTTAGAAACTGGCATACCTCCACCCCATCTCCAGATGGACCAATGGAAATAACTAGTTCTGTGGAGTCGATGTTTTGAAATTGTCATGGGATAATTATACTAGTGTACTCTCTCTAGAGTGTTTCAAAGAGTGGTTCTCCCTATGGAGCATCAAACTATCCTAGAGAAAGCCTATCAAGGAATTATAGGTGGTCACACCACTGCTAAAGTTACACCCTACATAATCTAGCAAGCTAGTTTGTGGTGGCTGACCATGTAGCTGGGTGAAATCTATAAGTGAGTCTAGCATTGTGATTCCTGCCAACGGTTGGGTTAGCTCAGAGCCATAAAGTGCTTGCCACTCTAGATAATCCTACCTCTAAAACCTTTCTGGAAGTTGAGAATGGACTTCATCAGTCCCATCTCTCTGATTATGGTATACAAAAGAAATAAGGATATCCTAACACCAATGGATTACTACACCAAATGGATAGAAGCATGGGCCGTACCAGATAACACTGCTAAGTCATTTGCCAAATGTTTATTTAACAATATGTTTATCAAATATAGCACTCCAATCAAACTGGCCAGTGAGAGGTACATATTTTGTAAAAAAGTTCATCAAAGAGGCCACATCATCCTTTCTGATTGTTCATAAGAGATATTCTCCTTACTACCTACAAATTAATGGCTTAGCTGAATCCACCAACAAGGTCTTATGTAAAATTTTAGGCAAGTTGATAGATTCACTTCCTCTCACTCCCACTCCACATCAAGCTCCATAGCCAAGTTTACAATTGTCTCCCTGTCTCAATGTGGACCTGCCCACACTTCAGATCCTCTCAGACTAGCCACCTAGTAACCAAGTAGACAAGGCCAAACATCCCTTACCCACTAACAAAGGTAAGTAGGTTGCCATGGAGGAGCCCATCAATAAGGAAGCTGCAGCACCACTACCCCCATCCCTCGACTTCTTTAACTTCTCCACAGGGAATAGTTCCACTAACCCTAGGTAGAAGCTCATGGTGGAGCAGTGAATGGCTCTAGAGCAATGGAATGTAAAAACAGAGAAGCAAATCCAGGTGCTTTAACATGTAGTGCTGAACATGAACTGAGACTAAAGTGTGGAATCTAACCCTGAGACTAAAAGGTGGAATCTAACCTTCTTTGGAAACATATTTTAGAGGAAGAGAGAGCTATAGTTGCTTGGGCCATAAGGAAGGTCATCATTTCCTATCTGGGCTAGGGTTCAATAGACCCACACCCTCTTGCGAAGTGCTGCTAGACTACCCACTCCAGTCCAAGGCTGAAGTCAAACAGAAACCATACTAGAATGTGGAGGTGGACTCTTCAAGTCTAGATGTTTGAGGCCAAGATTAGGGTGTTACTGATTGAGAGCGGATTTTAAAGCCAAACTTTAAATACAAAAGAACCTTGAGACTTGTAAAAGATGCATTTTTGGTGCAAAATGAAACAATTGTGGATCAAGGAGTTGGAGTTTTCCATTTAATGGCCACAAGGTTTCAATGCACATGTATATCTAGTAGTTTCCTAGATGCATTTCCTTGAACTACGAGATATACATGTGTGAATTTTCGAGTAAGTGATCGTTGTTTAGTTTTTATGATGAATCGTTAGTGTATGTGATGGAAAGATGACTGCAAATGATTGAAATATGTTTACTGATGTTTGCCATTTTAAAAATTCATTCATCTTTCTTAACACATATTGAAAATAATAAAATCACAAAATTTGAATTACAAGATTTAATGTAAAATTGTATTGTTTTTGGATTTTGGAGATTGAATGATGTTCCTATGGCATGAAAATGAATATGTTGATGGATCACACTTCATATAAGTCATACAAATAAAAAGATTTAGAAAAAATAATAAAATATGCTAAATAAATGGAAAATTTCATTAAAAATAGTCAAAAGAAGAAAAAAAAGTACACATGAAAAATGATAAAAAATTAAGAGAATAATTATGAATGTGTAATGAAGATAAAGCATAATGATTTGCCTTAGTTTGCCTTTATTTTTATGTTAAAAGTGTATGTTTTTAAGCTCATTTCTATGAAAAATTACAATGAAATCTCGCTATGTTTGTATAAGTAATCTAAATGTGAATGGTAGGGAATGTGGGGCTGAAATAGAAAGACATTTGATTAAGTTGCTGATTTGTTTGTATATGTTAGCACATATGCCATGGTTCATATAAGTTTTAAGAGGTTCAATAGTAGCAAAGGTTAGCCCGTTGTTTCTCCTTAACAACAGAGCACGACGCTAGTAGAAAGAAATCATGAAAAGATTGGTTGTGCACTTGATGTGGGCTAGTTTTTAGATAAGTTGTTTGAGTACAAAGTACCATACACCTTGTATATGCAATTTGAATATGGTATTAGAAGATAAAATACTGAATGCATGGCCATTGTATGTTTAGTGATGACCAACGTTGAGAGTGTAAGATTTTCCTTTGCTATAGGGTACTGTGATATCTTGGAAAAAATAGATTAAGTGAGGAATATATACATTCTCTTGGATCGTTGCATTTATACTATGAGAAGAAGCTATTACATTTGTGTTCTATGTGTAAGAGGCGTATCTTGGGGCCAATCCTTGGGGTGAGCCATAGGAGCCATAGCATTTTGCATAAGGGAGCTCTTTATGTATGTGAATCAAGGTGTTGATCACTTGAACATTAGGATACTCCCTTTGTTGGAGTTGGGGAAGGACAACATCGTTGGACTGCAACTTGCATAAATGTGTTATTTATTCAGAGTAGTGTATAGCCATCTAGCGCTCCTAGTAGTGTATAGCCATCCGACGCTCCTAGCCTCAAGGCTATGAGGGTGTAGGTTTGGTGAGCGTAGGAGGTTGATGAGTTCTAAAGTAGTAAAGACTTCCTAGTAAGGAACATGGACAGAGAGGATGTCTTGCTGTAGACTGTGACCTATATAAAGGAAGGGAGTGAATCATTGTTGTTGTTATTCAAGCATACACATAGCCCTAGAGGTCAAGTATTAAAGGGTTCTCTTGCTTCACTGCCGTATCCTTCTTTAGTCTCTTCTACCACTCTAGTATCTCGAGTACTCTCTATTAGTAGAGCCTATATTGTATCATTTACAATCACTACATATGGTACTAGTATTGCCTTGGCCTTATATCTTGCAGTTTTCCAGTACTTAGAATCTTACACTAGCTATTCCCAAAGTCTTGCATTGTTACCATATGGATCTCTGATAGTCGTATTATCCTCATTTCATCAATATATTTTGGATTGATCTTTGAGTACATTTGGTGTTTGATCTTTTTGCTGTGATTATGTCTCACTCTACAACTCAGATGATGCTAATTGTCAAAAGTGATGTCAGTGTCCACTTGTGTTAATTTTGAGTATACCCATCCTTCGTCCTATGGTGGTAGTGCGTAGACAACCAATTACGTAATTTCATTTATGGTAATAATAAAACCATCGAGTATTTCTACTATTGCCAAGTTATTCTAGGAGGCTTTTTTGTGGTTAAATTAAGTAAATATACCAATATGATCATGCTTAAATATGACACAAGATCATGTTAAGAGTATATTGGGGAGCTTTGTTTAGGTTATGTCCATATTCCCATGACCATAGTTATGATAAGAATTGTGTATTGTAGACTCTCAAGGGCTATTATAGCATGGCATGTTATTTATTTAGCTCACCTTTATCTACCTCAATGATAGTTGTTCTTCTTAAAGCTACACATAAGTATAGTAATAATGTTGCCTTTATATGCTAATTCCATGTTACTATCCAAAAAATATGATTGTATATCTTAGATATGTTCTCTAACAAAGATACTTTGTCTTGAGACGTCGAGCTCCACATGAGTTGGCATCCAGTTCATGCCTTGGTGATGTGGTAGAACTTTAATCAATGGTGTATTAGATAAGTGACATGGATGATATGCCAATGATTCTATAGTCAGACTATACCCAGGTAGTCCACTCTTAGTTATGGCAATCTATTGTGCCACCTCATCTATATTTAATGGATTCACACCTCAGCAGGGAGGTCTGTCATAAATATATATATGTATCACGTGGGTTCAATATAAGAGATTTTAAAAATAAAATTTTTACACATTTTTTACATACAAAAGGGTCCCATATAAGGGGACTACATATAGATTTAATAGAAAAGGATTATGTTTTATTAAAAAAAATTCACAAATAATGATATTTATAAATAGACCTTGAATGCACATGATATATATATATATATATATATATATATATATATAGTGAATTACTTGGGGTTCACACTTAGTCACCACATGTATATGTTGAATTTGACCACATCAATAATAAGCTTGATTGGCTATCATTTCTTAAGATTAAAATGATAAATATCTATAGATAAAAATAAAAAATTTCATAATAAAATCTAATACTAAGTTTCATACATAGATTTTTTTAATTAAAAAATATGATTACCATTAATTTTAACAATAAAAACTCATTTTAAAATAATAAAATAATTCTTATCTCATTTTCATTAGTACCTTCATTCTTTACAAATTAGAGATATAATTAAAAGAATATAAAAATTTTAAAAGTGTAAGAATTTCAAATAAAATAAAAAATTTAGATTAAAATTAAAATCAATCAAGCATAGTTAAGAATATTAGTTATATAATATTTTTGATTAAATAGTTATTAGAAATTTTCTATTACTATTTAGAATTGATGTAAATTTCTAAAAACATCTTGATTAGTATGTAGCATAGTGGATTTATTAAATTATAAAATTGTATTTTTTTTTCTCATAAGTTAAAAAGTAGAGTTCAAAAAAAGTATATTTCTTTAGATAAGGCCATTTTTGTTTTTATACTATTTAGTTATTTGGATAAAAATTAGAATAAATACTCAAATTGCTATAATTTAATATTTTTTGTAAAGAAGATTAATTTAATTTATGATAATTTTGGTAAGTACATGCACACACATTCAAATACTTAATATAGTTTTGTGAATGAAAAAATATGAAAGAAGGTGTGTTCACATGCACGTACATGAATACATGCAAATGCACGAAGTTGAAATTTGTTTGATTAAGAAATCATAGGAAAAAATTCTATTCATTAAGTTTGATTTATGACTTTTTTTTTTGAAAGAAATGATTAATAGAAAAACTAGAAACTTAATACGATTTCTTTAAAGTATAAAAATAATTATACTAGTGACGTCCGTGGCTTTAGTAGGATGGGAATGAGGCATGATGCCATCCCCAAGGCCACCTTGATTACTCTTCACCCAGAGTATTTGTATATTACCTAATGTGGCCGACCACCGCTTAAGTACGTTTGGTCTTCTTGCATAGGAAGATTCACCCTTATGGTGGGTAAGAACCAAGGGGGCCCTAGTTTGAGTTGTAATCTTGGTCTCAAACCTAAAATGGGATTGGAAACCTATATGATCTTAGCATGGTTGGGGGGTTGAAAGGCCAAGGATGAATATGGTAAGGATGGCATTTGGGTTGGTTCACTTTTGAAGTGATTGTATATATGAGAATAAAAATTAAAAATAGCTTTGTTTTCAAATAGATTACTTAATATCCGTATCTTAAGGGCATGCTAATGAATCTTGTGCAAACACTAGTTAATAAAGCTATGTGTATATGTCATCACAACATAGTAGCATGATTGTTTAAAATACTAAAATATGCCTTGACATCATGGGATGTGGGTGGACAATTTCTTAACAGAATTGTACTATGGTCAGATGGACCTAGTTAGCCAAATGGATTTCCATAAGTTTAGAATAAAGACTGACACAAGCGTGAATTTCTTCTGAGTTATAGCTAAGCACCGTTTTAGGGGTCAATGTGAGACTATGCCTTATGGATAGAGGGGTTGATATTCAAGATTCCCGTCGTTTCTCACTCTCATTGAACAAAGTGCAGTGCTTTCCTACCTCGATCTCAGAGAAACGTGTTTGCTCTAAGTGATGTTAGATTGTTGCTAGAGACTTTAGCCATGTCTTTAAGAACCTTTAGGATGATCCTTGTGGGATGAGGCTAACCCTTTGTATGCAAGGTAGACCTAGGGAATGCCTAGTCATATGAGTTCGTATACTCAAAGTTAGCATAGATAGTGGTAACTAGGATTAGTCCGCAAATGATTATCTAACTACCCTCTTTAAGTTTAAATAGGACTCGGTACTATGTATCATCAGACCTATATCTTTTTCTACATTTTACTTGCTACATGGAAATCTATCTTTGCTAATAATAGTCGAAATCAACCTTTCATATCTTTGGAATGAATTAAACACAAATATGGACATTGTGATTTCAGAGCTTGGATGCCTTGTTAAAGGTTGAAATTTTGTATCCATGGCAAAGAGAGAGGAGATAGAGAAACAAGCTACCACCAAGGAAAAATGAAAGAGACAAGAAGAGCAAATCAAGGGATGTAAAAAAGATGAATACTAAGATTTTTGGTAATCCAAATTTAGATTCAATTATTATTTTTATATAATCCTAGGTGTATCATTAATGTAAAGTGATCGAGATCATATGTCATTAATGTAAAAGATGTCATAATCAAATTTGCAAAATAATGACAATAGATATTCATAATAAAAATGTATGTAATATTTTATATGTATCTTTTTATAAAATTATTTTTTATATTTTCAAAAATAGAACTTTTGTTATGGAGGCTTTGCTGTGATTAGTCTAGAGCACTCAAAAGGCATTTTTGAGACCTCAAAGCTCACCTTGTTTGAAAGATAGTCTCTTAGTTTCTAAGATCTTTGAATGTTTTGGAGTCTTGATTGTGGTCTTTGGCTTTGGTATTGGTATCCCGGGCTTTCCTTCCTTCCCCATGAAAAATTGAATCAAGCTTCCTAGCTTGGGAAAGTAGGTCATAGTGTGTGCCGATGGTTTTTATTGTTTAGCAATTTTATTATTATTTACAAAGGAGATGGATTTTTTATTGATGTACAAACCAATCAAGTTTTTAAATCCACTAGTCATAGAAGTATAGGTTGTACTCAAGTTTAACAAGAACATCCAAGAGACATTACCTCGAGTGAGTAGCTCACATAAATAATGCATGGTGTTGTCTAAGAGTGATGGGTCATCGAATGAAGTCGTGACATGGAGCTCTTCTTCAACCAACGAAATTTCAGTTAGTGGGTTATGAAGCAACTACTTGGGTGGCGTTGGCATATCTGGGCCTCCATGATGACACACAAGAATCATAGTATGTGGAACCACCTTTGAGAAGATTAACAAGTTTGCATTGTTTGACCAAGGTAATAACCTTGTTTCCTAAGTAATAGCTTCATAACAAATGGTACACAATATTTTGAGAAAGTGAGTGGTCTTGTTGCAAAGATGGTATAGCGGATCAATGATAGAAAATTCCTTAAGAAGTGTCGCCTTAGTGAATGAAGGGAGTGTTTGGCAAGCTTGCAATTGCTACTTAGGAATCTCTTGAGCTAGCTAGTCTTATACGAGGATGTTTTGCAAAATAGATGTTCTTCTTTCTTCCAAGTGGGATGGCATTGGAAAGTAACCATGATCATATTGGTGTCGACCAGTCAAAGCTCTATCATATTTTTGGGGGGAACTTGGTATGGATTAGAAAGAATATCCTCTTGTGGGGGTAAATTGGCGATAGGTGAGCTTGTGCCAATAATAATGATACCTTCCTTAGAGGATTAAGAGCCACATTGACTAGGAAATTTGTAGATAAATAAGAAAGCATAGATGAATCCTTTTTTTGAGTAGGAGTATTGCATGTATGAAGGCTTTATGAGGCCTTGTTTAGGAGGCATAGTGTTAGTGGCTAGTTTTTTGGTTATGGGATATCATCAGAGCTATCATGGTGATTTATGTATGGGTAGTAACCATCCATGCAACTGTGGTGGTAATTTTAGTATCCAAAATTTGTGTTAGCCTTCATAATATCCCAGTGTTTTGAGAAGGGCCTTTGGAGCCCATTGAGCAATTATATGCTAGTTAATATAGGTCTGACAACATTGATGAGCATGTTTTGCTTCTATTTTTTAGGTGTGTGATGTGAGAAGTTGCACGAGGAGATTTTGGGCTACTACTTCCATTGAGTGGTAAACCTGATAGAGATGTGACTTCTTGCAGACTTAGTCATTTAAGAGTTGGGTCAAGACCACTGTGGTTTTAGGTGTGCAATCAGATTGAGACTTACAAATGATTGCGGCGTAGACCTAGATTACACCTCTTTGGACTTGAAGGTTGTGATTATGTGTGCATTTACTAGCTATAGATGGATGCACTTATCAATATAGTCAACATTATAGTTAGTTAAGAACTTAATCATTCCTCACAAAAGAATCACAATGCCACTCTCCTCAAAGTTCAAGAGAACATTGAAGAGGAGCGGAATGCTCTCAATCTCAATGGTGATTGCCAATTTACACTTAACACTATATTAGGGAATTTGGGAATTTCAATGCACTTTGGGAGCCCCCAATACCTTTATTATTTGACCACATGGTACAATCTTATTGTCTTACGTAAAGGTGGAGTCTATCCTAAATAATACATAAGCTACCTTTTCAAATGCCACTTTCAAATATGGATCAAGATTTAGCCATGTGGTCAAATATTTATCACTTACTTGAAATGGGGACTTGGGAAATTCCTAAATTCTCTAATATGGTGTTACTTTTCCATTAGCAGGAGGAAGGTCATTCTCCATATGGATTCAACTATGCATCAAATTCTATGGGCTACAGCTAGTGGTTGGCCTATGTTCTTATAACAGTAGTAAGGAAGTACATTATACTCAAACCCCTCATTTTACAAGTGCATTAGCCGAGTCTAACTATAATGTTTCTTCCCTTTCCCCCATGCCACTTAGCTCTTGACATGAGGTGAGTTTAAAAGGTTTTAATAAACCTAAGACTTTTCAAAGAAAAAGAAAAAGAAAAAAGAGAATGTCGCTGATCAGGCCATTGCTATTTTTTCCATAGCTATCACCCACTCAAGCCCTCCGGCTCATAATAATCATCAACCCCCTCATGATCATCATGTTGAGTTATCTCCCATTGGATGATAGCATCAAGGTCTCTATAACACCACATAATCAGTTGGAACTGTTGTGGAGGGGGAGTACAAAATACCAAATTGTCATAAGCTACATAATAAGAAAATAATAGCTTAGGCTATATAAGCATTAGTTAAGGCTTAGTAAGGAGCTAATACCCTGTGGTACTTTTTCAATGTGGGTTGTTTTATGAACTCACAAGGTCCACCGAGGGTAAGAGACTTTGAAATAGAGCTTTCAAAGCTTCAATTGACTTTGGAGAAGATCAAGTAGTGATTAGAATCACAGTAGTGAAAAATTTGAAATTTGAAGCAAGCTTGAGGTTTTTGGCTATGGCAGCCACAATAGACAAGCAATTAGGGTTGTGGCCAGCAAAGATGGAATTTTGCCAAACACTTTTAGGGTTAGGAATCCCACTTGAGGGGCTATCATTGTCCCAATTTACTTGCCATTATTGCATCTTCTATAGGCCGTGCCATGGTGATGAACATGAAGCTGCGAATTCCACGCCTGATCTACAATTTCTTCACTGCTACTTCCACGACGCATAATGTTGCCCTTTGATGTGCCATGTCAGGTTGCCTTATGTTGGAGAAGAAGTCCTCAGTAGAATTTAGGAGCTTAAATGCTCTCCTTTGGCTTCCCCAGGCCTCTAAGGTTAGGGGGTCAAGGTTTGGCTATGGAGGTAAGAGGGAAAAGATGAAGATGATGAACAATCATGTGCACTTAGTGAAGCTGAGAATAGAGGAAGCTGAAAGGATCAGAGGAGGCTCTCATACCATGTGAATACTTAGAGTTTGCAGTAAGAAGAATGTGCACAAGGGAGATGGGAGCTCAAAGTATAAGAACAAAATCTTGTTTACTAAGTTGCTTGGAGTACAACTTGGGTATACTCTCTCACACTGATAGTGACCCATAGGCTATTTATATGGTCTCTACCAAGCTAGGGTTAGGGTTTTCCCTACCCCTTATGGCCATTCACATACATCTACCCTTATAGACCCTTGAATAGGGTGGATTCCCATGCCTATATTCTAACAAGAGAGACACAAGCATCTAGCAACCTTCTCAATACATTAGTAACCACCCCTATGACTCTAAGCTTAGGCGATCTACTTAGGCAACATCCAATGCTCTGGCAAGAGCTGAAATAGTTGGTCAAAGAATCAAATGAGCCAGTTGCCGTAGACCTGCTTCAGCATGATATAGAAATGCAAATATCGAGTCTGACGCTGCACTCCATGCCTAAATCCTTGCACGTTAATGCCTTTGGGATGTTACAAGAAAGGAAATCATAGACACGGGGGCATGAGTGAGTGTGCTAAGCCATGTAGTACTTCAAACTTGGGGTAACCCACTAGTTGAGACTGCTAGGTTCAACGTCACACTGGCTAACAGAATGAAGGTGAAATTGTTTGGTGTTAAAAATTTGGCTAGTGAAGATTGCAAGAATCCAATTCTCTATCATGAAGTGAGTGGACTACGACATCCTACTAGGACGACCCTAGATGCACAACGCAAGAGTCATAAAAGACTAGGGAAATGTTCTTATCTTCTTAGGCAATCGAACGAAGGCTGTAAGAGTAGAGATGGACACTTGGACGACTATGCTAGTTGGACCTAGATGCCATATCCACCATATTGAAGGGTGCACTACAAGATATAAGCCTTATATCAATGTTAAAAGCGACAAAAATGTAAATAAAGAAAGTTGCCCCCGTCGTTGCAAAAAGCATCGTTTATTGGCAATTCCATAGAACAATTGATATTGGGCCATACAGAATAGTTTCTGCACTGTGTACAATGCTCGTGTAAATAAAGACAAAGTGTACTTCAATCATAACACTGATACATTAAATAAATATATGATCGCATAATGAAAGCAATTGGTACAATCATAGAAAGATATCACTACTACATAGAAAATGTATACAGAGATCACTGACAAAAAAAGAAGGGTGGGTAAGCTCCAGGGATCCAAGGGCGAGCTATAGATCCTCACCATCCAAAAGCTCATCCTGCGGCAAAGAAGCATCGAATGGACTCTGCAAAAAAAGAAACAACTACACATCAGTCCACCATATAATAATGCATTCTAATTAAACATGCTAACTATGGACAAGAAAGATGAGTGACTTACAGGGCCATTACGTCCATACAATCGGTTGATCAATGCAGTTAGATTGTGCCTCTTTGCATATCGAGTCTCAAGGCCGGTCGGATCACGATTTGTAATGGATTGCTACAAAGGAAACAAGATACTAACTGTTAGAAACACGATTGTCAGTACAAAGGGTATTGCAAAAAAATAAGCAAGAAAAAAGAAGAAGAAAAACTTACAAAGTCCTCCAGATATGCCCTATGGCCATCACTTCCAAGATGATGGACCACTCCAACCTCTAGTCGTGCCCTCGCTGCCTCACGCTGCTGTCTCCAACGTCCTAGAGAATCTGTAGCCTCCTCCCTCAGTCGGCGCCAGTCGTTCGTATCTAGCCACTCGGGCTTTGCAGGCCCACTCTTGAGCACCTTGCGTGTGTCTGATCGTCTGTGTGACATATATGCGCGCATGCACTCCATCATCCAGCCCATAGAAAACTTATCTCCTACGGTGAGTACTTGAAACTCCTCATGCAAGGATGCTACTATATTGTCCTTGCTCCTCTCCGGTATGTTTTTCCAATGATCCAAGACGTTGTGCCAAAAAACTTGTTGGCATAACTCTCTCATGCATGCCATCACCCTCCTCCCCTCATAACTCATGATAATGGCTCCTGACTTATCATCTATAAGGTAGGCATACCCCTCTGGGGTATGCCTAAGATGGGTCCTCTCCCACCTACGACCACGCTCCCGGGTATATCCAGGAGAGCCCTGTACATCTGGTGTACTGAAGGGGTAGTATCTATCGGAGTAGCACCCATAGGGGTGCCACCTGCTTGCAGACGGCTGAGAAAAAGCCAGAGTGAGTAGAGTAGGCATCCCCACAAGTGTGACAAATCCCAGAGATAATGCAACTCCAGTAGAACAATGAGACGGAGACATCGCGTCCGTGCCTCCACAGCAACCACCTGAGCCACGCTCTATAGAACCACCACGAGAGCGAGGAGTAGAACCTGTATCCCGAGCCAACCGCGGGCTCATTGCATTTGTATCTTTGCAGCACCCCTGACCCTCAAGCACTCCCTCCGTTTGGCCCAAGTCTGGAGAGTCGACCTCGTCTGCTCGAAACTGAAGCATCTGATCGCGCCGAGGTAGATCTAATAGAGCGGCCTAATGATGTCCAAGACAGCTCCTAGTCCGCCATGTCTCTAAATCTTGCCATCTGATCTAGAGATATGTGTGTGAAGATATCTTGCAACTCCTCATCACTCATCTCTCAACTCATCCTAATGATCTAAGTATCCACAAAGGTCACTTGCATAGACAAAAAATGATGTTAGCATAATCAATTTAAATCATACAAAGCATGGTAAAATAAATCTTTAAAAAATGATCTTACTTAAAATGCATATCTTATGTACCCTTATAAGCGATTAGTCAACGAATTGAGTAAGTGGATGCTCCAAGTATGAAGTATCCTATGGTCCCATGTCAATCTCCTGACACAACTCGGCATAAACTGGAAGGTCGACAAATATGTTACCACAGAAGGATGAGTCCACCTCATTATCAAAGAGTTTTTGGACTTCTGTATTTCCATCATTGTTACCCGATGCTGGCTCCTTTACATGCTCCAAGCTTTCGGTGCCTCCACCCCTTGCGATATCGACCCCTCTATTTGCATATTGTGCTTATCTATGCTCGAAATATCGCTTTGATCATATATTCTCGCACTTCGGGGAGCTGAAGTTATTATATACCACCATCGAGGTTGTCGGGGGTTTGGATTGAAGTTTACTTGTTCACAAACATGTACAAGAAAGATTTAACTATTGTGACATGTACCATGTCGTAAAACAATTAACAAACAAATGAGTTCATGCACCTGTTCACAATGGACCGGAAACACAAAGGTGTCGCGCAAATCTGTCCTTTTTTTTTCAGAATCTATTTCAAGAAATCCAGATGGACCTCATCGAACTGTTGCTCCAGCTCCTTCAAGTGCCACTTTGAAACATTGCACATCAAATAGTATCATGGAGAAGCTACGGTAATCCACCGTAACAATACTTTGCAAGTTCCCAAAATACTCTATCTCATGTATAACCATGTTTGGATCCATTACTCGTCGTCGGCTCTCTTGCTCGAACCTTGCCATGATACCACAGTTTGTTGTGGAGCGCATTTTGTCAATACGCTCCACTCGAAAATGTCGTTCGCATGACCACACTGCACTATATATTTTGTATTGTACATTGAAACACTCAATTAGTTGTCGCATATAAAATATAGATACGACAAACCCTAAACACGTCATCACCTTTGGACTACATCCCCTCGAGAATTCCCACTCCTCGGTTGAGACCTTTGGCCCTTCACGAGACGCTGCGATCAAAGCTCCATGCAACCATCGCATTGACATAAACCGTGGCATCTCCTCCATGCCCTCAGGATATCAAATCGGTTGATCGTGCATACTACGTCAAAATTTAGATCGCGCTTCCTCTCGATCTTGCCTGGCTTGGTGGTACCTGGTGAGCCACGTCTCCATAGAGACATGGTGCAACATACAAACCGATTCACTTTCTCCTCCATTACAATATCCATTCTTTTTTCTACCCCATTTCCAACCACCACATCTTCGGTTAGTCTATCATCGTCCTTTAGCGACCATAGCATACTGTTGTCTGGATCCACCGTTAGTAGCCATTGTGAAATATGCACTAGCGCCTCAGACACCAACCAACCTTCAGCCATGCTACCTTCTGGCGGAGCTCGTTGTCACACAAAGCCTTTCAGGGTTTTCATGAAGCGCTCCAAGAAGAACATCCATCATGTATGGACAGGTCCAGCAATCTCCACTTCATCTACAAGATGCAGAAGAAGGTGGATTTGTATCGTGAGCATGGTGATAGGTAGGTATTTCTCAAAGAGATAGACCGTCTCTACTGCTCCCCGCCTCACGGATTCAATAGAGGACGTCTTAATCTCCTTCTGTGAGATCCATTGCACTAAAGTTGATAACCTATAAATGGCCCCGCATATTTCTGGAGTAAGACATCCTGCGATCGTGATCGGTAGTAAAAACTACCATAAATGAGAAAGCATTGTGAACAATGACTACACTCCAAATAGAAAAATGTGCAGGCCACTTACAATCCATTTATAGTACGAACCTGACATATCTTATGCCAATCATGGGATTTTAGCCCTGATAATTGGTCATCTTTAGAAAACACAAACCTAAGAGAACGCATCATACTCGCCGCAGTGCAGATAGACTTGACTATTTGCTTCATAATATGCTCTTCTTTAGTGGACAAAACCCAAGGAGCGTGAGGTAGCTGCATGCGACCATCAGCACTGGACTGTGGTCAAAGCGCCTCCATCTTGCCTACCTCCTTCAAATCCATTCGTGCCCCTATAGTGTCTCTCTTTCCTATGATGTGATCCCATAGCAAGCTATCCACGTTCTTGAAAATATGCATGGGATCCAACAAGTGGTTGATCTATAAGTGGATCCAATATGAAAACTCGTAGAAAACTGAGAATCGTTGCATTCCATTTGGATGTGACTCTGTGTTGACCATTTTTAGCTCGTACCAACTTTGGGCATTCATACGTATTGGAGGTCGTCCAAGAAAACCTTCCCTGAGTTCATGACCCTCTAGCAAGAAAGCGGCGTGTCCTTGATATACCATCTTCTTCATGGCTTGTGATCTTTGGGAGTCTAATTGTGGCCCGCACAATGGACATGCATGATAGCCTGAGGTAACCAGACCTGTCCCAACACCTCTATCGAGTGAATACAAACTTGAACGAGCTATGATAGATATTACCAACGAGAATGGAATCCTATTTACCTGAGCACTCTTCGAATCCTAGAAAGTCATGCATGGTCCATATGAGAATGGCTTGAATATTGGCAGACCATTGACCATTGCACTTGCTTATATCTTGCACACTGACCCCCTCCTTCCACAAAATCTTAAGCTCATCGACTAATAGACGAAGATATACGTCCATATTTTTGACTTTGTAGCGGCCCGGGACGAGTTGACAAGGACTATAGGCCACACACTATAAGAAGTTGAGCGTAGACCAAAGGACTGAGCCGAAGATTCCTTAGCTCTCGAGCAGGGCCTGGGAAGGTAGAGTCAATGTGGCTCCATGTGCGTGAATCCGCTGATATTTGTTGAACTCCATATGTGGACCTACTCTGCACATGCCACGTTGTCAAGCTCGCCATGCCGGACGTACGAAACATGTGGTTTATGAGGGGGATAAGCAAAAAGTGTTTAAGAACTTTTTGAGGGATGGTTTGCCCTTGCAAGTCCTGTCCATACTTGTGAGAGCCACACTTTGGACATGTCTCCATAGTCTCATATTCTCCTCGAAACAGTATGCAATCGTTGATACATGCATGGATGCTATTGTAGTCCATGCTAAGCTTTCGTAAAACATGTCGTGCATCGTCATGAGACTCACACATGGTATTTGCAAGTGGTAATATATGATACTTCAGTAATCTGAAAAAAATCATAAAACACCTTGAAAAAGCATAAATATTTTTAATGATAGTGTCGAAAAGAAATTAACAAAGCATATGTACAAGGAATCTCATCAACTTGGTCACACTCGCATCGCTCCACCCATATTTTGCTTGCACACTTAGGAGTGCAAGCAATGTCTTCAGGCGAGATACTTGGCACCTATCATATAATGGTATGGATGCTTCCTCTCTAAGTGGATCAAAAGTCTCGACATCCATGGGAATCAATGCATCAATCATTGCCTCCATCTCAGGCTCCAAGATTGTAGATAAGTCTCAAAGGCTGTCTATCTCCTCTGGTATTGACAATATAGATTGGATAGTATATTCCAAGTGGTGGATTGGCTCAGGCACTCCAACCATCGCATACCCATGAACTCTTCTAATTGGCTGCAAAGGGTGCACTCTTCCTTGGGACGAGACGTCACCTCCCTTGATAGAAAATTTGCCAACCACACCCAATCTTTTTGTATATGGCATTCAATTAGCTTGCATTAACAATGAATGATTGCTATTAACTTTTCTTACCGTTTGTTGAAAATCCAAGATCGCCTAATCAATGATCTCAGATTGAAACTCGCCGAAGCGTCGTACGTGTTCTATAGACAATTGACGTTTTCATCTAATTGCAATTTACATTGAGAGAAGAACATGGGACACGCTGATTAAGATACGCCTCGCGATCTTGAACATCAAGACCTTCATTGTTTTCCATTTTGTCTACGTTACGACAAACAATTTGTTTTTTTTATCATTCCTTTTTTCTTTCTTAAATTGTTTGAGAAGGGATTTCTTCTCTTGTAACTTAGCAAAAATTAATGTATGTGAAGTCTCCACCCACCCACCCACAAATTAACGTATGTCAGAGTGTTTCCCGTCTCGTAGTGTTGTATCGGGCCTCACCGGACCTCGCCACCACTCTCTCTTTGTTTTTTATCCATTCATTATCTCCTCTCCTTCCATCTCTCTCTCTCTTTTTCTCTTTCTTTATTATGCTGTATGTTTATTCCCTCTCTCTTGTTCGTTCTTCCTTTTTCTCGTCCTCCCTCTCTCTCATTTTCTTTAATAAAACATATCTCTCTCTCTACTACAACAACAACAACAACAAATAAGAAAGAAAAAAAAACTACTATTACTACCACTACTACAACGACAATGAATAAGAAAACTAGACAATAATAAACAAGAAAACAAAAATAACTATTACTTACTACTACAACAATAACAACAAGTAAGAAAACCACTACTACTACTACAACCACGACTACGACTACGACTACGACTACGACTACGACCATGACCACGACCACGACGATGACTATGACTACTATGACTACGACTATGATTACGACTACGACTATGACTACAACTATGACCATGACCATGACCATGACCACGACTATGACTATGACGACGACCACGACCAGGACCACGGCCACAACCACCACTACCACTACCACTACCACTACCACTACCACTACCACTACCACTACCAATACTAGTACCAGTACCAGTTTCACTATAATACACAAGAAAAGAAGAAAAAACTACTACTACTACCACTACTACAACAATAATACCAAATAAGAAAACTAGACAACAATAAACAACAAAACAAAAAAAACTATTACTAAAACAACAACAATAATAAACAAGAAAACCACCACTACTACTACAACCACGACTACGACTATGACTATGACTACGACCACGACCACGACCACGACCACGACCACGACTATGTCTACGACCACGACTACGACTAGGGCTACCATTACGACTATGACTACCAGTACCACTATCACTACCACTATCACTACCAATATAATAAACAAGAAAAGAAGAAAAAACAATAACAACAACAACTACTACTACTACTACAACAATAATAAACAAGAAAAGAAGAAAAAACTACTACTACTACTATTACAACAATAACAATAGAAAACAAGAAAACTAAAAAACAATAAACAAGAAAAGAAAAGAAAAAAACTACTATTACAATGATAACAAACAAGAAAACAACAATCTCTCCCTCTCTCTCTCATTTCCTCTCCCTCCCTCACCCTCACCCTCTCTTTCTTTCTTTCCCTATTATGTTTAATGTTTTTTCTCTCTTCCTCTCCCTCTCTCTTTCCCTATTATGCTTAATGTTTCCATCTCTTTCCTCTCCCTCCCTCTCCCTCTCTCATTTCCTCTCCCTCCCTCACCCTCACACTCTCTTTCTCTCTTTCCCTATTATGTTTAATGTTTTTTCTTTTATCTCCTCTCCCTCTCTCATTTCCTTTTCTCTCTTCCTCTCCCTCTCTCTCCCTCTCCCTCTCTTTCTCTCTTTCCCTATTATGTTTAATGTTTTTTTCCTCTCTCTCTCTTTCCTCTCCTTCCCTCTCCCTCTTTCTCTTCCTCTGTCATTTCCTCTACCTCCCTCACCCTCTCCCTCTCTTTCTCTCTTTTCCTATTATGTTTAATGTTTTTTCTCTCTTTCTCTCCCTCTCTCTTTCCCTATTATGTTTAATGTTTTTTCTCTCTTCCTCTTCCTCTCTCATTTCCTTTTCTCTCTTCCTCTCCCTCTCTTTCTCTATTTCCCTATTATGTTTAATGTTTTTTCTCTCTCCTCTCCCTCTCTCATTTCTTTTTCTCTCTTCCTCTCCCTCTCTCATTTCCTCTCCCTCCCTCACCCTCTCCCTCTCTTTCTCTCATTTCTTCTCCCTCCCTCACCCTCACCCTCACCTCTCTTTCTCTCTTTCCCTATTATGTTTAATGTTTTTTCTCTCTTCTCTTCCTCTCGCATTTCCTCTTTGATTTTCCCTATTTGATTTTCTCTCTTCCTCTTCCTCTCCCTCTCTCTCCCTCTCCCTCTCTTTCTCTCTTTCCCTATTATGTTTAATGTTTTTTCCCTCTTTCTCTCGTTCCTTCTTTTCTTTTCTCTTTTCCTCTCCCTCTCTCATTTCCTCTTCCTCCCTCTCCCTCTCCCTCTCCCTCTCTTTCTCTTTCTCCCTTTCCTATTATGTTAATGTTTTTTCTCTCTTCCTCTCCCTCTCTCGTTTCTTTTTCTCACTTCCTCTCCCTCTTCCTCTCTTTCTCTCTTTTCCTATTATGTTTAATGTTTCTCTCTCTTTCTCTCCCTCCCTCTCCCTCTCTAATTTCCTCTCCCTCCCTCTCCCTCTCCCTCTCTTTCTCTCTTTTCCTATTATGTTTAATGTTTCCTTCTCTTTCTCTCCCTCCCTCTCCCTCTCTTTCTCTCTCAATTCCTCTCCCTCTCTCAATACACATGAATTTCAACAAAAACAAGTAAAAGAGAAATAGAAAACACAAAAAAAAAGAAAGAAGGAACAATCCACTCATGGTAAAGGCTCGAAGAAAGGTTTGCGGCTCCTCTTAATGACGACGGCTCCTCTTCGCCCTCCGTACACTTCTCTTCTTCACGAAAGGCGGCGGTGGCGGTGAGAAGCTTTCCTTCTCCCTCTCTCTCTCTCTTTCTCTCCCTCTCCCTCTCTTTCTCTCTTTTCCTATTATGTTTAATGTTTCCCTCTCTTCCTCTCCCTCTCATTTCCTCTCTCTCCCTCTCTCTCTTCCTCTCCTTCCCTCTCCCTCTCTTTCTCTCTCATTTCCTCTCCCTCTCTCAATACACATGAATTTCAACAAAAACAAGTAAAAGAGAAAGAGAAAACACAAAAATAAAGCAAGAAGGAACAATCCACTCACCGTAAAGGCTCGAAGAAGGGTTTGCGACTCCTCTTTATAACGGCGACTCCTCTTCGCCCTCCGTACACTTCTCTTCTTCACAATGGCGGCAACGGCGGTGAGAAGCCACTACAAGGATTTGAGCTAGTAGTGACGCCGATTAGCGACGGTGGATAGCGGCGTCGCTATTGGCGTCGCTATTTGCATCGCATTTGCAAGGGACTGATTTATTATTAGACTAAGATGCTTTTTGTTGAGACTGATTTATTATTAGACTAAGAGATCCTCAATGATGCTCAAAATGGATTACTTATACTCAAAGCCCTCTAGTGCAGTTTTTTACAATAACGAATAATTATCTACCGGGACAAACAAATCCTTGAGCATGATACAAGGTCGAGATATAACATCGAAAAATCTCTCAACTACTATGTAACTTGACGTACATCTCCATAAAGCTATGGTCAACTTGATGTACATCTCCATAAATCTCTCAACTACTATGTAACTTGACGTACAATGCAAGATTTATGGTCAACTTGCAACTTGACGTACATCTCCATAAAGCTATCCATTTAAGCCTCGTTTGCTGTAATGTAGATAAGATGGAAAACAAAGAAGGTCTTATTGTTCAAGACCGCGAGACGTATCTTAATCAGCGTGTCCTATGTCCTTGCTCTCAATGCAAGTTGGCAATTAGACGAAAACGTCGATTGTCTATAGAACACATACGATGATTTGGCGAGTTTCAATCTGAGATCATTGATCAGGCGATTGCGGATTTTCAACAAACGGTAATTTGAAGTTAATATTAATCATGCATTGTACTCGCAAGCTAATTGAAAACCATACACAATAAGATTGGGTCTTGTTGGAAAATTTTCTATCCAGGGGGGTAATGTCTCGATCCAAGGGGGAGTGCACCCTTTGCGGCCAATTAGAAGAGTTCGTGGATGTGCGATGGATGGATTGTAGGAGCCAATCCACCACTCGCAAGGCCTATCTATACCGTCAATGCCAGAGGAGACAGACAACCTTCCCGACCTACCTACAATCTTGGAGCCTGAGATGGAGGCAATGATCAATGCATTGATTCCCATGGATGTTGAGACATCTGACCCGCTTAGAGAGGAAGCATCCATACCATTATATGATGGGTTCCGAGTATCTCGGTTGAAGACATTGCTTGCACTCTTAAGTGTGCAAGCAAAATACGGTTGGAGCGATATGAGTGTGACTGAGTTATTCAGGTACCTTGCACATAGGCTTCATTGATTTTTTTTAAAACAGTATTATTGCAAACATTTGTGCTTTTTCAAGGTGTTTTATGATTTTTTTCAGGTTATTGAAATATCATATATTACCACCTACAAATACCATGCCTGAGTCTCGTGACGATGCACGACATGTTTTATGGAAGCTTGGCATGGACTACAATAACATCCATGCATGTATCAACGACTGCATACTATTTCGAGATGAATACGAGAGTATGGAGACATGTCCAAAGTGTGGTGCTCATAGGTATCGACAGGACTTGCAAGGGAAAACCATCCCTCAAAAAGTTCTCAGACACTTTTCGCTCATCCCCCACATAAATCACATGTTTCGCACGTCTGGCATGGCAAGCTTGACAACGTGGCATGTGTAGAATAGGTCCACGGATGGAGTTCAACGAATATCAGCGGATTCGCGTGCATGGAGCCACATTGACTCTACCTTCCCAGGCTTTGCACGAGAGCCAAGGAATCTTCGGCTCGGTCTCGCCATGGATGGTGTGAACCCATTCGGTCTGCGCTCGACTTCTTACAGTGTGTGGCCTATAGTGCTTGTCAACTACAACATCCCTCCATGGCTTTCTACGAAGAAAGAACATCTCATCCTTAGCTTGCTCGTCCCGGGCCGCTACAAAGAAAAAAATATGGACGTGTATCTTCGTCCATTAGTCGATGAGCTTAAGATTTTATGGGAGGAGGGGGTCGCTGTGCAAGATATGAGCAGGCGCAATGGTCGGCGGTCAGCCAACATTCGAGCCATTCTCATGTGGACGATGCATGACTTTCCGGGATTGGGAGAGTGCTCAGGTGAGCAGACCTCCATTCTCGCTGGTAATATCTATATTTTATTTCATTCAATCAAGTATTCACTAGGTCGTGGCTCGCCTTACAGGTCTGGTTACCTCAGATTATCATGCATGTCCATTGTGTGGGCCACAGTTAGACTCCCGAAGGTCACGAACCATGAAGAAGATGGTATATCAAGGACATGCCGCTTTCTTGCCGGAGGATCATGAACTCAGGGAAGGTTTTCTTGGATGACCTCCAGCACGTATGAACGCTGCAAGCTGGTATGAGCTGAAAATGGTAAACCCAGAATCACATCCAAATGGAATGCGACGGTTCTCAGTTTTCTACGAGTTGCCATATTGGACCCACTTATAGGTCAACCACTTGTTGGATCCCATGCATATTTTCAAGAATGTGGGCAGCTTGCTATGGGACCACATCACAGGAAAGAGAGACATTATAAGGTCACGAATGGATTTGAAGGAGGTAGGTAAGATGGAGGCGCTTGGCCGCAGTCGAGTGCTGAAGGGAGAGTGCAGCTTCCTCGCGCTCCCTGGGTTTTTTCTACCAAAGA
Source organism: Lygodium microphyllum (assembly GCF_053477565.2). Taxonomy (NCBI): domain Eukaryota; kingdom Viridiplantae; phylum Streptophyta; class Polypodiopsida; order Schizaeales; family Lygodiaceae; genus Lygodium; species Lygodium microphyllum. Next base: position 129,061,301 of record NC_141157.1, read on the forward strand.
AGAGCGCATTGTGAAGCAAGTAATCAAGTCTATCCGCACTCTGACGGGTATGATGCGTTCTCTCAGGTCCGCATTTTCTAAAGATGACCAATTGTCTGGGCTAAAATCCCATGATTGGCATAAGATATGTCAGGTTTGTGAACAGAATGGATTGTAATTAGCGTGGACATTTTGCAATTTGAAAAGTGGCCATTATTCATAATGCTTTCTCATTTATGGCAGTTTGTCCTACCGATCGCGATCGCAGGATGCCTTACTCCAGAAATTCGTGGGGCCATTTACAAGTTGTCGACTTTGGTGTAATGGATCTCACAGAAAGAGATTAAGACGTCCTCTATTGAATCCGCAAGGTGGGGAGTAGTTGAGACGGTCTATCTCTTTGAGAAATACCTGCCCACTAGCATGCTCACAATACAAATTCACCTTCTTGTGCATCTTGTGGATGAAGTGGAGATTGCTGGACCTGTCCATACGCAATGGATGTTCTTCCTGGAGCGCTTCATGAAAACCCTGAAAGGCTTTGTGCGACAACGAGCTCGTCCAGAAGGTAGCATGGCGGAAGGTTCGTTGGTGTCAGAGGCGTTAGTGCATATCTCACAATGGCTACCAACGGTGGAACTAGACAATGAAATGCTATGGACGCTGAAGGATGATGATAGACTGACTGGAGATGTGGTGGTTGGAAATGGGGTAGAAAAAAGAATGGATGCCTCAATGGAAGAGAAGGTGAATCGCTTTTGTATGTTGCACCATGCCTCCATGGAGACGTGGCTCGCCAAGTACCAGATTGCAAGGCAAGATCGAGAGGAAGCGCGAGCTGAATTCTGACGCAGTACGCGTCACCGATCGATTCGATATCCCAAAGGCATGGAGGAGATGCCGCGGTTTATGTCAACATGATGGTTGCATGGAGCCTTGACCGTAGCATCCAGCGAAGGGACAGAGGTCTCAATGGAGGAGTGGGAGTTCTCGAGGGAATGTAGTCCAAAGGTGATGAGGGGTTTAGAATGTGTCGTATCTAAATTTGCTTGCTACATCTAATTTGAGTGTTTTAAATGTGCAGTATAAAATATATAGTGTAGCGTGGTCGCGCAGATGGCATTTTCGCGTGGAGCGTATTGACAAAATGGGCTCCACAATGGACTGTGGTGTCATGGCAAGGTTTGAGCAAGAGAGCTGGCGACGAGCAATGAATCCGAACACAGTTGTGGATGAGATGGAGTATTTTGGGAACTTGCAAAGTATTATTACGGTGGATTACTGTAGCTTCTCCATGATACTATTCGATGTGCAGTGGTTCAAAGTGGTACTTGGAGGAGCTGGAGCAACAGTTCGACGAGGTCCATCTGGATTTCTCGAAATAGATTCCGAAAAAAAATGGACGGATTTGCGCGACACCTTTGTGTTGCCGGCCCATTGTGAACAGGTGCAAAGAGTCATTTGCTTGCTAATTGTAATACGACATGGTTTATGTCACAATGGTTTGAACTCGCTTTGTACGTATTTGTGAACAGGTAATCTTCTATCCAAACCCCCGACAACCTCGATGGTGGTATGCTATACCTTCAACTTCTCGAACTGCGAGAGTATATGATCAAAGCGATGTTCCAGGCATAGATGAAGAAAATATGCAAATAGAGGGGTCGATATTACAAGGGATGGAGGCCACCGCAAGTTTGGAGCCCGCATCGGCTAACAATGATGGAAATACAGAAGTCCAAGAATTTTTTGAGAACGAGGCAGACTTGTTCTTTTGTGGTGACATGTCTATCGACCTTCCAGTGTATGCAGAGTTGTGTCAGGAGATTAACATGGGACCATAGAATATTTCATTCTTGGAGAATTGTATTACTCAATTCGTTGTTTAGATCTTCCATAAAGGTACATAAGATATGCATTTTAAGAGGGATTTTTCAAAAATGATTTATATTACTGTGCTTTGTATAGTTTAAATTGATTACTCTAACACAATTTTTTATTTGTGCAGGTGACATTTTCAGGATGAGTCGAGGGATGAGCGATGAGGAGTTTCAGGACATGATGGCACGCATGTCTCCAGATCAGCTCGCGAGATTCAGAGAGATGGCAGACCAGGAGCTGTCTCGTTCTTCGTCAGGGCGCTCTGCTAGATCTACTTCAGCGCGATCAGATGCTTCAGCTTCGAGCAGACGATCTCGACGCTCACGACTTGGGCCAAAGGAAGGGACTGCATCGGGATCAGGGGGTGCTACTGTGGAGACACGGACGTGATGTCTCCGTCTCGTCGTTCAGCTAGAGCTGCGTCACCTCCAGGATTTGTCACACCTATGGGGACGTCTACTCCAGTTACTCCGCAGCTTTTGCGCAGCCGCCAGTAGGAGGTGGCATCCCTTTTGGTGGCACCCCTTTGAGTGGCACTCCGAGAGAGGGTACCCCCATCGATACACCGGATGCACAGGGGTCTCCTGGATATGCCCAGGAGAGTGGATGGAGATGGGAGAGGACCCATCTTAGGCAGACTCCTAGGGGTTATGGATACCTAGTTGATAGTAGGTCAGGAGCGGTTATCATGAATGATGAGGGGAGGAGGGTGATGGCTCGCATGAGGGAGTTGTGCCAACAAGTTTTTCGGCACAACGTCCTGGATCATTGGAAGAACATACCGGAGGGGAGCAATGACTACATAGTAGCATCCTTGCACGAGGAGTTTCCGGTGCCAGCCGCAGTAGATAGATTCTCTACGGGCTGGATGATGGATTGCATGTGTGCATACATGTCACATAGACGATCTGACGCACGCAAGGCAATCAAGAGTGGGGCTGCAAAGCCCGAGTGGTTAGATGTAGACGACTGGCGCCGACTGAGGGAGGAGGCTACAGATTCGCCAGGACGTTGGAGTCAGCAGCGGGAGGCGGCGAGGGCATGACTCGAGGCCGGAGTGGTGCATTATCTTGGGAGTGGCGGCCACAGGACATATTTGGAGGAGTTTGTAAGTTTCTCTTTTGTTTTGCTTATTTGTTTTTTTGAAATATTCTTTGTACTGACAATCATGTTTCTAACAGTTAGCATTTTGTTTTCTTTGCAGCACTCCATTACAAATCGTGATCCGTAAGGCCTTGAGACTCGATATGCAGAGAGGCACGGTCTCAATGCATTGATCGACTGATTGTATAGACGCGGTGGCCCTGTAAGTCACTCATCTTTCTTGTCCGTAGTTACTATGAGATATTTGAATGCATTATTGTATGGTGGATTGATATGTTGTTTCTTTTTCTGCAGAATCTGTTCGATGCTCCTTTGCGGCGGACGAGCTTTCGCTGGACGAGGATTTGTAGCTCGCCCTTGGATCTATGTAAACATTTTCTATGTATTAGTGATATCCTTTCATGATTGTACCAATCGCATTTTATGCGATCATGTATTTATTTCATGTATCAGTTTTATGATTTCAGTATACATTCTTTTTGTTTGCAAGCGCTTTGTATGCAGTAGTGCAGAAACTATTTTGTATGGCTCTCATACAGCACACAGTGCTATATGTGGCCACAAATTTTTTTTCCCCTGTTACCGTCACTATTTGCGTCGCAAATTTACTACTCGCGTCACTATTGGCCTCGCTATGAGCATCGCAAATTTACTGGTAGCGTCGTTATATGCGTCGCTATTTGCGTTGCGACGCATATAGCGATGTAAATAGAGACGCATATAGCGACGCATATTGCGACGTTTCTATGGCGTCGTCAATAGCGACGCTTTTTGCGACGACGGGAGTAAATTTTGTTGTTTGTATTTTCGTCGCTTTAAACGTCGGTATAAGGTCTATATCTTGTAGTGAGCTTTCCTTCTCCCTCTCTCTCTCTCTTTCTCTCCCTCTCCCTCTCAAATGCAAGATGTTCACTCTCTCTTTCGCCCTCCCTTTTGCTCCCCCTTTCGTGTATGCGTGCAAAATAATGCACTCAGGTTTTGGCCCGCGTTTTTTTTCTGAGTACCATCGCTATTAGCATCGCATAGCGACGCTGCTATTTTGTGTTGCAAAGGCCGTCACTATACCTCCATATCCTTGTAGTGGTGATGGATAGATTAGGATATCCTATGAGGCCTTAACCAAGTATATCCTGTGCCCTAAGGATGAGCGAGACTAGATGCATGTTCTTGCTACCATCGACCTACCATTCTTAGACAAACTTGAGATACAATTGGGCTTTAGTCCCCAACCAACCAAAAGAGATGTATCAAGAATTGGAAAATGGAGAGCAGTGGGAAAAATATATCTCTGACAACGAATATGAAGATTTCTACTCCTCTAGTGATGAGAGCGAAAGGAAAATAGATACTATAGAATATGATACTAGGGGACGGGTAATCAAACAAATATGAGTTGACTCCAAGCCACACTAGCAGAATGCCTATAGGGATGGGAGAGGAGTCGTGCGCATGGACTGTGACTGAACTTGGTTGGAGCACATAGGCACAATTGACTATGACCAGGCGGGCCTAACCCAACCAAGTGACATGCCATTGCTGAGAACAGATTCACCTTCCGAGCTACGGCCACCAGGAGAGACTCTCTCTTCTAGCAAAGACGTGGAGTTTGATTTTGAGTAGGAAGTCAGTTCAGAGAGTGATCCTGAAATACCTCAACCTCCCAAGACTAGATGCACCAAGGGGGACCTACCCTTCCACCTAACGTCGATGGTTAAGGGAGAAATGACGGAAGCTGCCTAAGGAAACACATACAGAAGAGAAGTGGAAACCACAAGACTTACCAAAGCGATTCACAAAATTCAAAAAAAGAGATAGGGTAGTGATCTTTCTGGGAGCCAAACGATAGGGGCAAGAAAGTGAACCAATCAAAGGACCAACCAAGGTCAATGAGGTCAATTTAGCCAGAGATGGGGAGATGACCTGACTTGTCTTTATAGCTAATGACTTGACTAAGGGAGAGGATGCAAATCTCACTGCTCTTTTATGAGAGTATATAGACGTCCTTGCTTGGTCACTAGAGGAGCTCAAAGGGATAGACCCGAGTGTGGTGACTTACAATATACCCATGATACCAAACACAACACCTGTCAAGCATTGTATCCCATGAATCCAAAGCATGCCCACACCATCAAGAAAGAAATTAACAAGCTAATGAGAGTAGGATTCATTTACAAAATTGAGCACGTGGACTGGGTTTTTCCTATAGTCATTGTATTGAAGAAGAATGAAAAGATTAGAGTGTGTATCAATTACAAGAAGGTAAAAATGGCTACAAAGAGAGATAACTATCCATCGCCGTACATCGAGCATATGCTCGAGAGAGTTGCTAGCAAAGAGGCCTACAGTTTTGTGGATGGCTTCTCTAGATACAATCAAATGCAATTGCATCCTAATGATAGGCATAAAATTGCATTTGCCACTAAATGGTGCCTTTACCTACAGATAGTCATTCCTTTTGGCTTGACTAATGCACCAATCACCTTCCAATGAATAATGTGCATAATATTCAAAGACATACTTAGGAAGGAGTTAGAGGTCTTTGTGGATGACTTATATGTTCACTCTACTTAGAGGGAACACTTAGATGGACTCCAATTAGTGTCGACTATATCGACTCTCATTCAACCCCTTGAAGTGCCAGTTTTGGGTGAAGCATAGTCCTTAAAATCAATACATAGGCAAAGGGGGGAATCCCCTTTAGTTCATCATAACTCAATGCAAATATGTCTCTAAACTCCTGTAGGAGTGCCACATAATCTGTGCACTCATCAGTAGATAACATAGTGCCAAACTTAATGGGGCCGAGATAATTGGAAGTCTCGAGATCCATCTCTATCACATCAGCATCATGAATCTTGTCCTTTGCCTCTATTGGCTCATTTAAACATACTTGGTAAACCTCCTTAGTGGTACAACCCTCTTTAGAATCATTGGAACTTGAGGTTCCAATAGTTGAAGTTCCCTTCAGTTCCTCCCATTTTGTAGTGGGAGGTAACACCTTTTCATCCAATGGGCTTATAGGGCATGCATCTAGAAATTTTCTCTTTTATCCATGTCCAAAAATCAATCAATCAACTAGGATATCCACCAAATAATCAGAATGTAATATCCACAGATGTCCAAGTAACAAGTGATAGCTTGGCCTATGAGCAAATCGGATGACATGGAAGTCAAGAAAGCACCCAATGTTAGCAACCATCATATGTACTTTTGTTACCATTTCTTCTTATTGTCTTAGGCTACCATCAGCTATTTTTAAAACTATTGAGATATCCTTGTGGATTGGTAGACCTAGCCTCTCCAATAAATCCATACTCATAATGTTTACGGATGAGTCAGGTCCACCATTACATTGTCTACCAAGATTCCATTGACATATGCCTACACCCTAAGGCAGTAATTCCCTACATGATTCCATCTTTCACTAGCCACTTGATGCACACCAAAAGGTCATACGATAATAATCTATTCGTAGGATTTTTTTGTACTTCTTAGAAACGTTTGGTGAGAGTTGGATTAGTTGTAGCATATTCACATTTGGTTTGACTTCGCAAAGTGTGTTTGCTAGGTCAAACTCACGAAAGTTTGCCACTACTCTCTTCTCTTTCCATACCAGCTGCTCTCTTGGCTTCTTGATAATCTTAGTACCCTCCTTTTCTTTTGATTTTTGTTTTCTTTTAATCACAAATTTCTCTAAAAATAAAATCATTTTTAGGCCCTACTTGGTCATCCAATGCCTTCTTATAATCCCCACTATGTTTAGGGTTAACTTTGCTTGTACTAGGGTCATCTTTTTGCACATATTTCAATTTCTGACTTCTAGTTACTACCCTAACATTGTTAGGAGATAAACTCTCACTTATTGGAAATGGTTCAATGAGACTTACTACACTGTGAATTTCCTCAAGTGTGGCTTTATCCCTTTGTAAAATTATCTTAGGGCCCTCTCCTTTAGTACTCTCGTTGTTTGCATGATGATTCATAGGCCTAGGTTGCTGAATACCTTCTTGGAGAGAACTATCCCTAATCCAATAGGTAGTGGCTAAGTGACCAGACTTCCCATAGATATCGCATTTGACATTAGGGAAATTACAAGGGAAATGTTATTCACCACACCACTTACAACTGAATCATGATGGGCCCCCATCATCACGCTTCCTAGTACCCATCAGACATTGTTGATGCTTCAAGAAATGAGCATCTATAGTGATCTTGCATGGATATTAAATTCCAATCCATGCAAACATTATTGCAATTGGGTAGCAAGTAGAATAGGAATAGAGACTTTCAATTTGCAAAAGACCTCTTTCATCTTCTTGGCATATGCTTGGGCATTTCATGAGACCCTTCATGCACCACATTTAGAATAGGTAGCCAATAATATCCACCTCTTTCAGGGGAAATTTATCTTTGAATGGTTGAAAAGAATAGATTGATTATGGTTATGGTACTGGCTTCTAAGTCATAATACCACATTGCAGTCCTCCCTTTTAAGGGTAATGTTAAAGACCATCATTAAATGTCCTTCATCCTAAATTCGACAATTAAACATGAGATTCTAGAACTCACTAATGTGAGGCTCCACATCCTCCTCCTCTAACCCATTAAAGATGGGTAGAGGAAACCCTAAAGTTGGAAAATCCAACGTTCTTATAGGAACTGCAATAGGTTGCATCATAACGATGACATGATTTGTTGCAGGAGTTTATAACAATATAACTACAACTCCACTTGAAGTGGGGTGACTTGCCCAAGACTGGAGCCGGGAGAAGGGGAGCACTAGAGCTTCATCCTCCTTGTAATGGACTATTTATGGCACGAGGGTCACTGAGACCTCTCCCTCATAGGGATATTAGGCTACTACATTAAGGAGAATATCTCCTAATGATTTCAACTGACCATCTAGCCCTTTCAACTCTTTCTTATTTTGGAATCTTGGCTTGACGATATTTATTGCGAAATAATGGGTCAATCTCAATGATCATTGGTATATAGACTGACTGACTAGTCCCTAATTAACCAAGATTTGGAAATCGCCACACTTATTAGCAGCTCCTAGAAAATGTAGTACCTGTCGAAACCAAAAATAGGCTCGACACCAACTCTAGGGCTCTAATTGGTGCCTCCTAAACTCAGTTGAACAACCCCACGAGGTTGCGGCTAAGAGCATATAGACACTATGAACCAATTTAACCAAAGAATGTGTTTGTAGATACTATTTCTTAATTTTAGTCCGACATGTTGCCCTTTCCAAATCCAAGTAATTGGAGTACCCAAACATAACGGTGTCTAGCATCTCGTAGCACAAACAAAGGGAGCATCCCCTAGCTTATTTGCTGTGGCTCTACTACGACTCTCTTATATCCCAGGGATTAGCTGATGCTAGGAGGCATATTCTACGGTGGATTCTGTAAAACTATATTTATTTTCTAGGGCTCGTACATGAGGTGGATCTCTTGTCCGAAAAGTTGACGGGGATGCCGAGCGTCGAATTAATTTAATGTGCACGTGGGTGATTCCGCACAATACATATTAAATTAATGGACGTTTATGAGTTTAGAGTATGCATTCGAATTCAATTAAGGTTAGGAAAGAGTTTCAACCTATTTTAATTATTTATAGCTGAAGACTGTTAGGCATTCACTATTGTTTGTTTATTTTATTTATAAACAATTGTGAATGCTTCACTTGATATGTAGAGCAGGTAGCGATGGCTTTGGGTAGCATTGGGCGTTAGCATAAGTTCAAGAGTAAATTTCACAATTATGAATAGTTATCTTAAGTATAATATATAATATTATGTATTTATATGATATTATATTATTAAAATTTTTACTCTATTTGTAAGTTATAAGTTTAAACTTCTTTAGTAATAATTAGATCATTTTCCTTAGTACTATTAATTTATTTATTTTGATATAGATTATTTTAGAATATGGGATTTAAGATATGCTTGTATTGAAATAAGCTTTCTTTATAGAATACCTTACTATTTTCTTAATGTGGTTAAGTTTTAGAAGGCTTTTCTAGTTTTCTTTATAAAAGTAATAGAATCACGCGCAAAAGGGGATAAGAGGGTGAAAATTGAGTTTTTTCATTTGTCTCTCATTCAATATCGAAATTCAGAGCTTTAAGAGTCATTGTGGGAGTTTTGGCATGCTTCGGAAGCAATGATGATGTTAAAATGTCAAGATTCAAAACACAAAATCTTTTAGAGCAACTGCAGTATGTTACAGGATACCTCTTAACTCTTAAAACTCTATATTTCAATTGATATTTGTACTTTCTTTGTAATTATATGTAAGATATGAATGTAAATATCCATATAAAACTATAATATATAATTAAGAATGGCAAACCATAGCTTTTGCCATGGGGGAGGTTAAACCCAATCGTGAGTTTTTCTCTTGTCTTTCTCAATCTATTGAGTTATTCAAATCCTCTTATGTATTATACTGTTGCTTGTATTCAATAGTTGAGATGTTTGATTTGTTAGATTTTTCCACTAAGTTCTATTATGTGTGTCATAAAGTTTTTTATGATTGAGATTTGATTTGCTAGATTTGCCACATGTTCTGCTTCATAACATTGGTATCAGAGCTTGGCTACGCTTCGAGTTTTCAATTGTATGATATCAGTGTATAAATGCAAAGACCGTGGAACAATCACAATATACAAGATAAATCACTACATATGAATATTGTAGCTGCATTTCTCGTGGTTTGGACAACCTTATATCTACAGTTGATTGACTCAAATTGATCCAATTTATTGTTCTCTGAATTTGGATTATAACATGGACTTTGCTATGCAAACATGATGTTATAGTCAAAAAGCTTTTGAAGTTTATTTCATAGTAAATCATAGCTTTGTTTTATTTTATAAAAGTTTCAAGTTTATGCATATTAAGTCTTTATTTATGTTACAGGCTAAATAGAAGAGACACTTAAAAGTAGTCTAGCTATTGCATATGCTTTACCATAAAAATCCTCTCAAACAACTATTTTTTAGGTAATCTATATTTTTATTTGTTCATATTTTGAGGATAGTGTAAAAACAAATGTTTTAGCCCTCAAAAAGATCTGCAATTGTTATTAGATATATATTTTACAAACTTTTAGTATTTAGCGAGTTATTTGAGTTCTAAAGTGACCCTAAATGCAAATTTCATAGCAGTATGTAGAAAACTGTGTAGTAGCCAACTTTGAGCCTTATTTTTTATGACCTTACCTTCAGATTTGGTAATCCATAATTGAGACATGAATTCTAGACCTTTTTGTTGTCTAAAACTCTCTAGTTATCATCATGGCTTGATTCTATCTATTAAAAAAGTTATTTATCTTGAAAGTAGGTCTCATAGTTAACCCAGACTTAGTGAAATTTGTAAATTTCAACCTATACAGACATCTAATTTCCTAGTAGGATAGCTTTTAATCAATTTGGAATTTGAGTATACTCCCAAAAGCATTTTTTTTAGCTTATACAGAGATCTAAAACTTATATTAGGTATGGTTTTGTCTAAATATGTATATATTAAAAGATAATCATATCTAAATATGCCAAAGAACTTGAATATTACTATTTTTTTTACCAAGAGACTAGTATTTTATCTAACTTTAGCCTTATCTTTAATATATTTCTTTTTTAATTTTGGTCTTAGTTATAATTAAGTGTTTTGTAAAATTCCTTAAAAGCTCCAACTCTCTAGTTATAGACTAGCTTGATTCAGAAGAAGATATAAGTTGTTTTTATTCAAAGTAGGTCTTCAGTATGATTCTCACTCTAATTTTTGACGATTATAGTATGCCTTTAATGTTGTTATATTTTGATTTGATAAGAATTGATACTAATAATTTTTCTTAAAAGTACTTTGAAAAATTCTTTTATAAAAAAAACTCATTCGGTTGAAGACGTGCAACGGATAACCACCCGCGCCCTTAGTGCTTACCCTACACTACTAGCTCCGCATTGAGAAGCTAATAGCAATTGTTCACAATTGCTATCCCACCTCGGGGGTATGATGCTAGGAGGTGTATTCCATAGTGGATTCCATGAGGTTTTTTGGTGGATTCTGTAAAACTACATTTATTTGTTGGGGATTATATATAAGGTGGATTCCTTGTGCGAGAAGTTGACGAGGACGTCTGTCCTTTTTCAGTGTCAGATTAAATTAATATGCACGTGCGTGATTCCATAACGAATGATTCTATAAAATACATATCAAATTAATGGACGTTTATGAGTTTAGAGTGCGCACTTGAATTAAAATAAAGTTAGGACAAAGTTCTAATCTATTTTAATTATTTGTAGTTGAAGACTACTAGGTATTCACTATTATTTCTTAATTGTATTTATAAACAATTGTGAATGCTTCACTTGATGTGTAGAGTAGGTAGCGATGGCTTTGGGTAGCACTAGGCGTTAGTGTAAGTCCAAGCGTAAATTTCATAATTATGATTAGTTATCTTAAGTATAATATATAATATTATGTATTTATATAATATAATATTATTAAAATTATTACTCTATTTATAAGTTATAAGTTTAAACATCTTTATTAATAATTAGATTATTGTCTTTAGTACTATTAATTAATTTATTTTAATATAAATTATTTTAGAATATCAGATTTAAGATATGCTTTTATTGAAATAAGCTTTCTTTATGGAATACCTTGCTATTTTCTTAATGTGGTTAAGTTTTAGAAGGCTTTTCTAGCTTTCTTTATAAAAGCAACATGATCGCACACAAAACGGGAGAACAGGGTGAAAACTGAGTTTTTTTGTTTGTCCCTGATCCGGAATCGGAATTCAGAGCTTCAAGAGTCGTTTTGGGGGTTTTCGCATGCTCTGGTCACGATGATGATGTCCAAACGTCAAGATTTATAGTACAAATTTCTTTACAGCAACTGCAACATATTACATAATACCTCTTGACTCTTAAAACTTTGTATTTCAATTGATATTTGTACTTTCTTTGTAATTATATGTAAGATATGAATGTAAATATCTATGTAAAACTATGATATATAATTAAAGATGGCAAACCCTGGCTTTTGCCATAGGGGAGGTTAGATCCAATTGTGTGTTTTTCTCTTGTCTTTCTCAATCTATTGAGTTATTCAAATCCTCTTATGTATTATAATGTTGTTTGTATTTAATAGTTGAGATGTTTGATTTTTTAGATTTTTCCACTAAGTTCTATTATGTGTTATAAAGTTGTTTATGATTGAGATTTGATTTGCTAGATTTACTATGTGTTCCACTTCATAACATTAGCCCTAGGATGCGTCACTTTTACATAAAGCACATACGCAACATAGTTCTCTCTTTTAATGAAACACTCCAAGAGATAATCTAATCCTCACCCAAATTAATCACCTAAAGAAAATCATTAATATTAGACTTATAGCTTAGGGAACCTCACACTCAATATAGGTCAAATATTTAAAAACAAGTGCTATGCATCCATGAGATAATACTCTTAATACCCTATAGGAAAATGCAGATACAAAGTCAATGACATAGAGTACACAAACAAGTAAACTTATAAATCAATCAATGTGGATATACACAAATAGCCCTATTATGATTTCACTCTAATGCAATATATCGTTGCTTAGGTAGCATCGAAATAATTCGTGCTACTACCCTTTTTTTATAAAAATACTTAAAATAATCGAATCCTATATATCACAATATGCATAAAATCATAATTCCAATTATATTCAAGTTTTCACAATTCCCTTTCCCCTACCATTTATGATTTTTAATTCGTTGATAGGTGTAAGTAATATTTTTATGTATTTTTTTGATATAAAAAAGTAATAAATATGTGCTATAACATAAAGAATGGGGATAAACTCAGACTAAACCTCATGCACTAGCCCTATCATTCAAACATAAGAATATTCATTATTTTTATACTTTTTTGGATGAAAAAACTATTTTTTTCTATTTTCTTTAGCTAAAATCATATTTTTGATTTTTTTTTTAATTTTCTTATTACAAGATGTTGTATTTTCTAGCTTTACTGAGTCATAACATTAATTCATACTCTGATCTATCTTCACATTTCATTTTATCCTAGACGAACAAGATTTGAATCCCCGAAACCAAGAAAACCATTGTGTTTGCATGTTGCATAATGCATGGGCACATATAGATAGGCTAGGCACAATTTCTCTAGTGCATCCATTTTTTTCGTGTGGAGCATCGCTTGTTGAATTGCAATCACATGGATCCAAATTTGCATTTCTTCTCAAATCATGAATGGTTGAGCATAGTGCGCAATATCAATAGCATATTCTTGCTAAGACACTTTACATGAAATCAAAAGTAGAAAAATAAAAAGAAATTATCATTAGAAGAGCAATTGCATGTGAGATGAAGGGAATAAAAATTGGAGGATATATCAATGACAAGTTTGGAAGCTTGGGAAGGCATTTTCCTTTGTGGATCTTGATTTTCAATGGTGCAGTTAAGAATTCATTGATGCTAGTTGTGGGAGGCGACTTTATCAGGTTTGCAGAACTTAGAGTGGTTGCACCAGCAAATAGAGTTGAGGGTTTTCATGCAGAGCGTTTAATGAGTGAAAAAAATGATAATATCTTTGTTATGTCTAAGTGAAAGTCCAAATATCCTGAGCTTCTGCTTGAATTACGGTTTATTTCTAACATGGTGATGGTAACAGCCTTAGCAACTCTGGGGAGGAAGAAAATTATTCGTATGCTTGAGGGCGGCTTACTATGACGGACAGGGTGAGCTGGTCTTCTTCACACATCATCTTCAGCAATCATAGGCCTGTAACTACAATTTGGGGATGCGAACAGTGTCAATTGTTATACTTGTGTTCAACAGGGATCAGAGCAGAAAGAGTTACTGAATTTGGTGATCATGAGGAGGAGGGAAGCTACAATGTATGAGCTATTGGCTCTGAGTGAGCGTGGGAAAGAGGGCTTCCAGCTGGTGGAATCAACACTGGACTCCAATGAGAAAACTTTCAGTAAGGCTACACGAGAAGTGATTGATTCTGAAGGAGCTACGAGCATGGGCCTGCAACTTTTGCTCGGTAGCTATGACCAGCTCCAAGGCAGCATATAATAAGATTGATTGGACGAGTGAGGTAATTGATCATGGTGGCGTTGTTAAGGTGGCCGCTTGTGTAGACAGTCTTTAAACTTATCGGCCTGGTGCAGAGTGTTTTTGGACATGTCCTCCTGCTCAGTCTGAAGGCTACGTCAAATGGAAGCTATGAGCATAGGAGATTGCTGGAACAACGAGAGGAAGAGATGGGTGGTCACCCTGCATTTGAGGTTGGAGTAGTCGAGTTAGTTAAAGTGCTGTCATATACAACTGTGCGCCAACTTTAGAAATCGTCATCTTGTTGCATGGATCAGGACTATTTGATGCTTCACGAGTGTGGTTGTTGGGTTTTGTGTTATGAGGCCTGCCTGACTGCTTTATGCATGTGATGGGATGAACAAAAGAAGGGAAGGAAGCCGCAGCGAATATGGTGAAGCCAAGCTTGCGTGAAGATTAAGCGGACAAGTGTGTTGTAGGAAGCGAGAGCTCAGAGAGTGTGTAATTGAGAAGAGCCTACTCTTGAGTAGTCCAGAAGAAAAAGAGAGTCAATGGAATGCATCCTTTGTTTTGAAGTCGAGTCAATATATTCGAGACAGAGCAAGTAAGAAATGCTGGGAGCAGTCTGAATTAGTAGCACTAGAATATTCATTGGCCAGGATAACAACTCTTGTCGCACACGATTGTTAAAATATTCGAGGTAGATGATGGCCTATTACGAAAATGGAGCGGAAGGTGGCGATTAATGCGAAGGACGATGAAAAAAACTATTAAGCTTTTCAGCTTTACAAAAAGCATTTAACGATTTGAAAGGCTTTTAAGGTGCCTTCAGGCTTTCGAGTTTATTTTGACTAAAGCCTTTGCTGAGATTTATGGAAAGCATGGAACGATCCAAAAGCTTAGCTGTTAAAAACACAATATGTGTTGTAGAAAACCTATAACAGAGGGTAGAGAGAAGTAGAAGGGGCCGTTGCCCTTTCTTTGCAATCCAATTTGTATCTTGTGTGAGGATGGTGGAGGGTCACACGCAAGTGAAAGTGACTTGTTGTGTCGGATGTCGAGTTCGAAGACACAAGGTTTTCAACATTGTGTAACAACTTTTGACGAGGTATGAGAATTATTAGCAATTGCTGTTTTGAAGTGTATATTCGATGCTCTACCTGGAGTGTGTTGTCGATGATTTTTGAGCTACAAGAGACATAGTTGTTTTGTTTGTGTTCATGTGTTGGTCAAGTCGTGTTTGTGAAACGTTAGAAGTTTTCATTTTGTGTTGAATATTGAAAAGGTCAATTCTCTCACCCGCACTCAATATCTTGCTATTGGGTTGTGAGTGAGGCTTGTCGTCGATTATCTCTCCCTTAATACTGCATCCATCGCTTCTTTTGAACTTCAATTTATACCTTGAATTGACCAAATTTGATCCATTTTCGACACTTCCCAAGTGTTTATATCCTACCCTCAGCTACATAACAAATAATTTCTCATTATCAATTTGATTATTGATAGATGCATAATTGCTATGTTATCGTCTCCCATTTCTATTATTTGCACCTCTTCAATTTTTCGGACAATCATATAAAATATGGCATTTTTTACCACAATTATAGCATTCTCTACTATCATAACTGACATTTTGTCTACTACATCCTCTATAGCTCCCCCTACCTTGACACTGACCTCTACCATCTGTTTATGTGATTCCTCATGTGAGTCATAGACTACCCTTGATTTTTTCCAAAATA
This sequence comes from Lygodium microphyllum, assembly GCF_053477565.2. NCBI lineage: Eukaryota > Viridiplantae > Streptophyta > Polypodiopsida > Schizaeales > Lygodiaceae > Lygodium > Lygodium microphyllum. The sequence goes on from NC_141157.1 coordinate 129,077,088, forward strand.
GCCACCCTTGTGGCATCTACCATCACAACCTCTGTCTCTACTTGTGTTAGAGTAGAGCACTTCTTTTGAACTATTCTTGCTTTGTGATGAAGATGTAGCAAGTTCCAAAATTTTCTCTTTTAATATCAACATAGATATTGGATCAACAAAATCAGAGATAGTATCTCTTGTGTTGATGGATATTCAAAACAACTTGTACTCCTCGCCCAAGCCATCTAAATATGTAACCACTATATCATCATCATTAACCAACACTTTAATGAATCCAATAGCTTCAACAATACTCTTAATCTTCAATAAATAGTCATAAATAGATAGATTGCCATGATTAAAATTGTTTAACTCACACTTCAATTGCAAATTTCTAGCTTTGATATTTGTACTGAACTAGGTTATTCTGTGCTTTTGTAGCACTATCTAGATCTTGTGTATGCCTAATTAAAATTTTTGAAACACAGATGCAAAGTCAATACATAACTTTTTGAGCACCTTGGTTCCATTATTTAAATGCCTTGTCCTATTCATGTGCAATATCTTCTTCAATATAGTCCCAATAGCCTTTACCCATAAAAAATTTGATCAATTTATATTATTAAGCATGGAAGTTATGCTTGCTAAGCTTGTTGCTGACAATATCTGACTAAATCCCCTAGACATTATGTAATAAGATCCATAAATCTGCCTATATGAATAACAACTTGCTAATGTAGAAAAACTACCACTCAGACTAAACTTAGTATACAAGCATACCCTAGTAAGCAACACTTGTAATATTTGATAGCATTCAAATATAGTGTACTACACCCAATAATCACAACATTTTTGTGAAATGACAAGATTTGTAGAGTTATGAATCTTACAATATTCGCATATGAATAGCTTTAAACTCCTGAACGCATGCTAGAACATGAATTTGACCACAGAGATAATACCGAAGGTTTGACATCAAAGGTCTACAATACTTCCTTGAGTACTTCAAGTGTATAAAGATAGCTCATCTGTCGAAGGCCGTATGAGATAGATCTCCGCAAGTGTACTACATAATATGGTTTCCTTGTAGGCTCTTATGCTTGTAGCTCACAACTCCTTCCGCCCCCCCTGTCTCTCTCTCTCTCTCTCTCTCTCTCTCTCTCTATCTCTCTCTCTCTCTCTCTCTCATTTGATTTGAGGCTTGCATGGCAGTTGTCAATCTATGGTTTTTGAGGATATTCAGATGTATGCGATGGTGGTGATGGTGGAGTAACGGTTAATAGCTCTTACATGGTGGTAGTGTGAATGGTGGAACAAAAGGCGCTGGCAGAGCTGATGTAGTTTGATAGAGGTAGATAAGAAAGATAAAGATTTTAAAATATTCAAATATACAAAAAAATCAATTTTCAACTCTCTCTCCTTTAGTTCCTTGTCATAGGGGGAGGAGGCATATATATTACATCCTCTTCCTCCTTGAGAAATTGAGACGTTCTCATCTCAAGAGAACTTAGGGGTTGTTTGTTCTAGCATAACTTGTATTGTAGAACTTGGGAGTTAGGACCCACCACACTTTTGTTGTCCTATTGTAATTATGTCGAGGTACGCAAACTCCAAGATAACTCAGTGAAATCAAGGAAAAACTTATTGCTATAGATTATAGCTCAATTGTTATTACAATAATATGAGATCATTATAAGTATAAGGCTTATTACTTCTCATGAAGATTTTACTAGGACTTCTAACATCATCAAAGATTTTAGTGGGCTCTAGATCTTTATTGTTAATCTTACTCTTGCGGGGAGCCGGATGTAGAACTTGTGCAGTTATGCTATGTTACCAATTTTTCCTCTTCTTGATCTAACTTGGGGTAGTTGACTTGAATATGTCATAGATCACTATAAAGGAAGCATTGGAAATTGGGGCATCACTTTTGGATGTGCCATATCTCATTGCACTCATGACACTTCTTTCCCTTGGTCCTTTGAGTCTTCATAGTTGTCTTTGGTGTTTGATAGAAAGTAATAATCTTCAAGAAGTTCATCTCCATCAGGCTTGGCTTGTATGAGAGCATCTTGCACGTTACTCAACCTTAGGAGCTCTAGACGAGTATCCAACAGTTGATTCAATCCATGGAAGAATTTGGCCACTTGTTCCTTAATATCCATAGGGACTGCACATTTTTGTAGAATCATGAACGGGGAATAATAGGCCTCTAGGCTTAGTCCTGGCTAGCATAAGAGAAAGAGCTTGTTCATCTTGATGGTATCATAGGAAGGTGGCAAGTATCTCTATCTAAAAATCTTTTTGATATCTTTCCAGATTACAAGGGTTTCAGTGGTAGGAAGGAGGCAAGTATCTCTATCTGAAAACCTTTTTGATATCTTTCTATCATACAAGGGTTTCTATGGTAGGATTGTCTTAGCACCACTACTTTCACCATAAGCATATCTTACATACCAGCTTCAGCTTGGCAATCATAGCCTTGTTAGCTAAGCTTATTCTTGTCATATCAAGATAACTTTCAAGGGTTTTAAATCCAAACTTCAACATTATTCTCAACATTGGACCATTTTCTCGTGAATTGAAGTGTCTTGATTTGTTTCAAGAGAAACTTATTTTCTTGGAGATCAACATCCGTGTTGTTAACCGATGCCTAATAATCAAGATCAAATCATTTAGGTTGTTTCCTTAGGATAACTACAACTCTTTTGCTCTTGAATTATAAGTCAAATTGTTAGGACAACATATGCATATCTTATTACTAACTTATTTGTTTTTGCTCTGATGCCATGCTAATATACCAAGCTTACAAGACCTCAATGACACAATTTAATGGCCCATCAAGAGTTTTTGTAAGCAGTGTTGCCTCACACTCCTTAGAATAACATGGGGTCTTTCACTTAGGGTCTCTTGATTCCACTCCGCAATAGAAGGTTTTAGCCATAATCTACAAGGATTGAACATGAGTCTAGGTTTCTAATTCAACAATACTTAATAGCTTAACTAGCGTTGGCCCTTGAGCATTTCATTTATACGTTAACTCAATCCGAAGTAGATCGATACTACACTTGGTTCATAGTGAGTGAGAAACAAGGGGGAGAGATATGTGTCGACCCCTCTATCCATAAGGTGTAGTCTTGACTTGGATATCTTAAAATGGCATTAATTGAGGTCTAATATGACATGCTAGGAAGCCAAGTACTTGGCTCTTTCCTAATTACATTTCCTTGAAGGAGAATTCTTGGCTTATCAAGGCCACCCATTTGTAGAATGACAGACCCATTGGGGTTCTGCCCTTTTTCTTTCCTCTCGAGCCTCTGTTGTAGTTATCTAATTCTCCTAACACATTTATGTTTGACATGCAAAGAGAGCTTCATTCATTAATCATTTAAACATTGTTTTCTTCACGCAATTTATTATCATAGACAAAAGTTGCATTTCAAAGAATCGTTTGAAAGCATTTGGAAAAAAAAGTATTTATCCTGTATCTTCTCCAAGATGCAATGCTACCCTAGTAATCTATCTCTTAATTTGGGACATGTATCCAAATACCTAGATACTTGTCTCCAAGTCCTATGGACACAACCTATAAACCACCCTCTATTTAGAATAGGATCTTTTAACCTTCGAAGATGTTAGACCATGGAGGTTTTTTCATCTCCATTCTAGGCCTAGCATGGGATATCTAGAGCCTCAATGACACTAGTAGATCTTTGGATAGTATTCCTACTAGTGCCCTTTCATGTTCTTTATCTTTATTCGCATCAATTTTTGTAATGTGATCATGGAGGTGATCCACTTATTCCTTAAACCTTTTGAATGAGTAAACTCTCCCCCTTATGGAGTTCTCAAATTTTAATCAAGAGCAAGGCAAATAGCCTATCTTTAAGCTAATCAAAGCAACCTTTTTCCTCAACAAGAACAACATCTCTTGCAGATGAAAATGCAATTCAAACAACATCCTTGGTATCACACAAGGGTCAATAAACTTGCTAATTTAATACATGAAAGCATGCTATGACTTGGGAATTAAGATATAAATAAAAATCCCAATCATGCTTAGATTGCAAGTTAAATAATGCATCTGAAGCCCCTTCATATCACATACAAATGTTTCCCTTGAGAAGGGTGCAATTATTAACCATGCATAATCACTTTATTTTGGCCTTGCAAGATATCTACCTTTACATTGCATTGAGATATAGATTTGACAAAAATATTTTATCACATCATTTACTTGGTTTTGATAAAATTAAATATCACTACAAGGATATGGAGGTATAGCGCTTTTCGATGCAAAATAGCGGCGTTGCTATGAGACACAAATAGTGACGGTGCTTAGATGAAAAAAATGCGGGCCGAAACCCGAGCACGTTATTTTGCATGCATACACGAAAGAGACAGTGAAAGGGAGAGCAAACATCTTGCATTTGAGAGGGAGAGGGAGAGAAAGAGAGAAAGAGGGAGAAGGAAAGCTTCTGAACGTCACCGCCATTGTTCATGAAGAAGAGAAGGCAATGTACGGAGGGTGAAGAGGAGCCGCCGAATCCATCTTCGAGCCTTTACGGTGAGTACATTGTTCCTTCTTTCTTTGTTTTTGTGTTTTCTATTTCTCTTTTACTTGTTTTTGTTAAAATTCATGTGTATTGAGAGAGGGAGAGGGAGAGGGAGAGGGAGAGGGAGAAGGAGGGAGAGGAAATGGGAGAGGGAGAGGGAGAGAGAAAATGAAAGAAGAAATGAGAGAGAGAGGGAAAAAACATTAAACATAGTAGGGAAAGAGAGAAAGAGAGGGAGAGGGAGAGGAAATGAGAGAGGGAGAGGAAGAGAAAGAGAGAAAAGGAAAGAAGGAACGAGGGAGAGAGGGAAAAAACATTAAATATAATAGAGAAAGGGAGAAAGAGAGGGAGAGGGAGAGGGAGGGAGAGGAAATGAGAGAGGGAGAGGAAGAGAGAAAAGGAAATGAGAGAGGGAGAGGAGAGAGAAAAAACATTAAGTATAATAGGAAAAGAGAGAAAGAGAGAGAGAGGGTGAGGGAGGGAGAGAAAATGAGAGAGGGAGAGGAACGAGAGGGAAACATTAAACATAATAGGAAAAGAGAGAAAGAGAGGGAGAGGGAGAGGAAGGGAGAGGAAATGAGAGAGGGAGAGCAAGAGAGAAAAGGAAAGAAGGAATGAGAGAGAGAAGGAAAAAACATTAAACATAATAGGGAAAGGGAGAAAGAGAGGGAGAGGGGGGAGAGGAAATGAGAGAGGGAGAGGAAGAGAGAAAAGGAAAGAAGGAATGAGAGAGAGAGGGAAAAAACATTAAACATAATAGGGAAAGAGAGGAAGAGAGAGAAAGGGAGGGAGAGGGAGGGAGAGGAAATGAAAGAGGGAGAGGAAAGAGAAAAACCATTAAACATAATAGGGAAAGAGAGAAAGAGAGGGAGAGGGTGAGGACGGGAGAGGAAATGAGAGAGGGAGAGAAAGAGAGAAAAGGAAAGAAAGAACAAGAGAGAGAGGGAGAAAACATTAAACATAATAGGGAAAGAGAGAAAGAGAGGGAGAGGGAGAGGGAGGGAGAGAGAGAAGGAGGGAGAGGTTGTTATTATTGTTGTTGTTGTTTTGTTTCTTCTTTTCTTTTTTTATTGTTTGTTGTTATTGTGGTAGTCATGGTAGTGGTAGTGGTAGGGGTACTGGTAGTGGTAGCGGTAGCGGTAGTTGGAGATTAATTTCTTTTTTTCTTGTTTGTTGTTTTTGTGGTTGTCATGGTAGTGTAGTGGTAGTGGTAGTGGTAGTAGTAGTGGTAGTTGTTGTTTAATTTCTTATTTTCTTGTTTGTTGTTATTGTGGTAGTCGTAGTAGTAGTAGTGGTAGTGGTAGTGGTAGTGATAGTAGTAGTTGTTGTTTAATTTCTTCTCTTCTAGTTTGTTGTTGTTGTGGTAGTCGTAGTCATGGGCATAGTCATGATTGTAGTAGTAGTACTAGTAGTAGTAATAGTAGTTTCCTTGTTTGTAGTAGTAGTAGTAGTAGTAGTTTTTCTTTTCTTTTCTTGTTTGTTGTTATTGTAGTAGTAGTTATTGTTGTTATTCTTTTTTCTTATTTTCTTGTTTATTATAGTGGTAGTGGTTTGTTGTTGTAATAGTCGTAGTCGTAGTCGTGGTTGTAGTAGTAGTAGTAGTAGTAGTGGTTTTCTTGTTTGTTGTTGTTGTTGTTGTTGTAGTAGTAGTTTTGTTTCTTTTCTTGTTTATTGTTGCTTAGTTTTCTTATTTATTCTTGTTATAGTAGTGGTAGTAGTAGTTTTTTTTCCTTTTTTTAATTGTTTTTATTGTTATTGTAGTGGTAGTAGTAGTTGTTGTTGTTGTTGTTGATCTTTCTTCTATTCTTGTTTATTGTAGTGGTAGTGGTAGAGAGAGAGAGAGTTGTTGTGGTGGTCGTAGTTGTCGTAGTCGTAATTATAGTACTAGTACTAGTAGTTTTCTTGTTTGTTATTATTGTAGTAGTAGTAGTTTTTTTTCTTTTCTTGTTTATTATTGTTTAGTTTTCTTGTTTTCTGTTGTTGTTATAGAAGTAGTAGTAGTAGTTTTTTCTTCTTTTCTTGTTTATTGTTTTTATAGTAGTAGTAGTAGTAGTTGTTGTTGTTGTTGTTTTTTCTTCTTTTCTTGTTTATTATAGTGGTAGTGGTAGTGGTAGTGGTAGTGGTAGTGGTAGTCGTGGCCGTGGTCATGGTCGTGGTAGTGGTAGTGGTAGTGGTAGTAGTGATAGTGGTAGTGGTCGTGGTCATGGTCGTGGTCGTGGTCGTGGTCATAGTCGTAGTCGTGGTCATGGTCGTAGTCGTGGTCGTAGTCGTCGTAGTCGTAGTTGTAGTAGTAGTAGTGGTTTTCTTGTTTGTTATTGTTATTGTTGTAGTAATAGTTTTTTTTTATTTTCTTGTTTATTGTTGTCTAGTTTTCTTATTTGTTGTTGTTGTTGTAGTAGTGGTAGTAGTAGTAGTAGTTTTTTTTGTAGTAGTAGTAGTTGTTGTTGTTGTTGTAGTAGAGAGAGATATATATTTTGTTAAAGGAAATGAGAGAGGGGGAGGAAGATAAAAAGGAAGAAGGAACGAGAGAGAGGGGATAAACATACAATATAATAAAGAAATAGAAAAAGAGAGAGAGATGGAAGGACAGGAGATAATGAATAGATAAAAGACAAAGAGAGACTGGCGGCGAGATCCGGTGAGGTCCACGAGACGTGAAATGCTCCGACATACGTTAATTTGTGGGTGGTATGGTAAGGTCTTAATATTCAAGATCGCGAGGGGTATCTTAATTAGTGTGTCCCATATCCTTGCTCTCAATGCAAGGTAGCAATTAGAGGAAAACGTCGATTGTCTATAGAACACGTACGACGCTTTGGAGAGTTTCAATCTGAGATCATTGATCAAGCGATCTTGGATTTTGAGCAAACGGTAAGAAAAGTTAATATCAATCATGCATTGTACTCGCAAGCTAATTAAATATCATATACAAAAATATTGGGTGTGGCTGGCAAATTTTCTATTCAAGGAGGTGATGTCTCATCCCAAGGAGGAGTGCACCCTTTGCGGTCAATTAGAAGATTTCGTGGGTGTGCGATGGATGGAGTGCCTAAGCCAATCCACCACTTGGAAGGTACTACCCAATCTATACCATCAATACCAGAGGAGATAGACAGCCTTCGAGACTTACCTACAATCTTGGAGCCTGAGATGGAGACAATGATCGATGCATTGATTCCCATGGATGTCAAGACTTCTAATTCGCTTAGAGAGGAAGCATCCATACCATTATATAATGGGTGTCAAGTATCTCGCTTGAAGACACTGCTTGCACTCCTAAGTGTGCAAGCAAAATATGGGTAGAGCATTGTGAGTGTAACCGAGTTAATCAGGTACCTTGTACGTATACTTCATTGATTTCTTTTTGGCACTATCATTAAAAACATTTGTGCTTTTTCAAGGTGTTTTATGTTTTTTTTAAGGTTATTGAAGTATTATATATTACCACTTGCAAATACCATGTCTGAGTCTTGTGATGATGCACAACATGTTTTATGAAAGCTTGGTATAGACTACAACAGCATCCATGCATGTATCAACAATTGCATATTGTTTTGAGGAGAATATGAGACTATGGAGACATGCCCAAAGTGTGGTTCTCATAGGTATCGACAGGACTTGCAAGGGCAAACCATCCCTCAAAAAGTTCTTAGACACTTTCCGCTTATCCCCCGTATAAACCACATGTTTTGTACATTCGGCATGGCGAGGTTGACATTGTGGCATGTGCAGAATAGGTCCATAGATGGAGTTCAACGAATATCAGTGGATTCACGTGCATGGAGCCACATTGACTCTACCTTCCCAGGCTTTGTCCGAGAGCCAAGGAACCTTCAACTTGGTCTTGCAATGGATGGCGTGAACCCATTCGGTCTATGCTCAACTTCTTACAGTGTGTGGCCTATAGTCCTTGTCAACTACAATATCCCTCCATTGCTTTCCACAAAGAAAGGACATCTTATCCTTAGCTTACTTGTCCTTGGCCACTACATAAAAAATATGGACGTGTATTTTCATCCATTAGTCGATGAGCTTAAGTTTTTGTGGGAGGAGGGGGCCACCGTGCAAGATATGAGCAAGCGGGATGGTCGACAATCCGCCAATATTCAAGCGGGGACGATGCATGAGTTTTCAGGATTCGGAGAGTGCTCAGGTAAATAGGCTTCCATTCTCATTGATAATATCTATCATAGTTCGTTCAAGTTTGTATTCACTGGATAGAGGTTTTGGGACAAGTCTGGTTACCTCAGGTTATCATGCATATCCATTGTGCGGGCCATAGTTAGACTCCCGAAGGTCACGAACCATGAAGAAGATGGTATATCAAGGACACGCCGCTTTCTTGCCAGAGGGTCATGAACTCAGGGAAGATTTTCTTGGACGACCTCCAATATGTATAAATGCCCAAAGCTGGTGTGAGCTGAAAATGGTCCACGCGGAGTCACATCCAAACAGAATGTGATGGTTCTCAGTTTTCTACAAGTTGCCATATTGGACCCACTTACAGATCAACCGCTTGTTGAATCCCGTGCATATTTTCAAGAACGTACGTGGGCAGCTTGCTATGGGACCACATCATAGGAAAGAGAGACACTATAGGGGCATGAATGGATTTGAAGGAGATAGGCAAGAGGTAGGAAAGATGGAGGCACTTTGGCCGCAGTCGAGTGCTGATGGTCGCATTGTCGGAGGGGTTTTTGTCGAAAGGTCAAATCCACCGGGGATCAGAAGTAGAAGTAGAGATAGAAGATGGAAGAGAAGATAGAGAATACCCAAGTGGTAAACACTACAAAGACAAATCACAATGAATTGAATCAATATGTATTGAAAAAACCTAGAATCTTCGCACTACTCAGAAGCAATCTCCAAGTATTAGATCTCTTAGAGCTTCTTTGTAGAACAAAATATACATAAAAATTATAGCTCCTTCTCTGCTGCTCGGAACCCAAATTTGATGGCTTCGTTGGCTCTGAAAGGGGGGTAAAACTCCAAGACACCTCACTTGGTCACGGGTCTCCTAGATCACTCCTTGTTTTACTTCAATCTGCAGTTTTCAGCCTATTTACAGCGATTACGACGCGTGCAATTTCGTCCACCTGTCCTTCTTGTGAAAATCCCCTAATTGGATGAAAAATCCACTAGCTTTTTGCATGCCATCCTAATCTAGAAGTTTTTTTAAATTTTTTTTGGATTTTAACAATAAATAATATAAAAAATATGCTAAAATTATCCAAAAATCTAGTATTTTTGGATCATCCATGCAACTCACACTAGTACTAATGGCTCAGATCACATTGACTCTCTAGATCAATAAAGAAGTCAGATGATGATGCATTCCATACTTTTTCACACTGTGTTCTCATAACATCACGACATTCACCCCCTCTGAACCTGCACATCCTCCAGTATGTGCCAAAATCCTAGTTGTCATAGGATTTTGAGTCCTCATCCTCTACAACCATATCCTTTACTTCTTCATCTTCCATATCTTCCTAGCTAGCCCCTATATCAGGACCACTATTTTCTTCCAATTCTGGCAACTCATAGGTAGTAGATTCCTTCCTTTTGAATAATTTGATTCTTTTCCTTGCTACCAGAAGTTTGATGGCTATCCCATCCAGCTCATTTAATGCATAAGTAGCATTATCAAACACCTGTCTTACCACATAGGATCCCAGCTTTTGGAAACTTTACGCATGGCACTATGCTGATTATCTAAACTACTATCATAAACCAATACCCAATCCCCATCTTGTATAGTTCTTGGTCTCAGTCTATGTCTTTTGTCAAACTGCTTCTTGTTCTGTATCCTTGCTGCCCTTGACTTTGTAGTTGCTGCCTCTATGTCTTTTGACTTTCTTTCCAACTGTCTAATGCGTAAGGCCAACAACTTCTCTCGATTCAACTCCTCCTCCCAAGATAACACACTCCATGTGACTGTTATCTCTTCTATCGGCATGATAGGTTTTTGACCATACATCAAATCTGCAGGCATATGTCCTGCAATAGTACTATGAGTTGTTATGTCGACCTACAAAGCATAAGGAAGCAATCGTGGCCACTCTTTTACCTTCTCTCCACATGCTTTTACCAATGACTTCACAATAGGTAGGTGACCTCTTTCACTTTTTCCATTTCCTTCAGAGTTATAGGCTAAAGTTAAAGCAAGCTTTATCCCCAACCGTGCAAAGAAATCATGAGCTTCATCTGCATCTAACTCACCCCTATCTACTGTAATTTTTCCCACATAGCCATACCAACAAAAGATCTCTTCTAAGAGAAAAGTACACACAGCATTTGTTGTCTTAGTATGTAAAGCTTTCCCTTCCACTTGATTAGTCAAGTCTTCATGAGCAAGCACAAGATACCTCATTTGCCAGAGACCTGTAGGCATTGTGACAAAATCCACCACCCACTTAAAATGAAGAGACAATGGATATGTGGGTTGCAATCCATCCCAATGTCTCACAGATAAATACATTTGACATGTCGTACATGTTTCCACAAAGTGAGAAATATCCTTATACATACCCTGCCACCAATATCTTTCTTTAATCTTTGTAAAAGTACCCCAAAACATGTCTATGACCAGCCCACAAGCTTTCATGAAAATCTTGCATTACTTTTACTTGTGAAGCTCTGTCACCCAAAACTCGCAATGGCATACCTTATTTCTTTTTAGCATGTTTCCATAAGTATCCATCTTTTTTAAAAAAAACCATACACTTTCCTCTTGATTTTCTTAAACTCCTCATCTGACGATTCATCTCTCTTTATTAATGTACCGAGGTATTGACCAATTCTCAGCCACTCTCCTATATATTTGTCTTCCAAAAACACTTCTACACAAGATATAAAACATCTGAAGTGTCTTCTCTTTGTTGTCCAAGCTTCTGTTAATGCTGTAGCAACACGTTGCATTGCTAAATTCACTCTTGCAACATCATTACCATCCATAAGAAAGTCATCTTATTCCTCCTCATCCATCATCCCATATTCATTCTCATAGCGTGCTCGAGATAACATGTCTGCCCACTGGGTTATCTCTTCTTGCAATATACTTAAATTCAAGGTTCAAAGATTTGATGTATGCAATCCACCGAAGCATAGCAATGTCCGGGGTAGCACAACTAGTAATCATATCCAATACCGGCAAACAATCAATCTCAATCCAATACCGGCAAACAATCAATCTCAATGACTACATGAGCACCCATAAAATACTCATTATCACATTTAAGGGCTGTCACAATTCCCCATAACTCTCTTTTTACCTGTGGATATCTTCTCTGTCATTCAATCAATACTTTTGCACCAAAGCGTATTGCATATCTTTGCCCTTCCTCATCATCTTGCCCAATTGCCCATCCAATCTCGATTGGGCTTGTATCAATAGTAATAATGATAGGTTTTTCATGTGAATAGTCAGCCTTTCTCAATGTAGGAGCAGATTTTAAGAGTTGCTTCAATTTCTTCATTGCTTTCTGATGCTTCCTTTCCCAATGAAATCTTTGATCTTTCCTCAAAAGTTGATATAGAGCATCAGCTACATGTGCAAAGTGAGAAATCCATATCAAATATAACACACATGATCCAAGAATCTACACATCTCTGATACATTCGTGCATACATCTTGCATTCTATCAATCCCATCTATTTTTACTGGTGATGGTCTTTGCCCATAGGGCCCACACATATGCCCAACAATCAAAACCTCTTCAACTCCAAAGATAGATTTTTTTCCAGAAAGAGTTAAATGCACCTCTTCTAGACGTGTCAAAATCCTCTCACAATCCACAATATGGTATGCAACAAACTGTCTGCATCCATGAGTATCCATCTCTTCATTCTTTTCATCCTGTGCACACCCTTTGATTGGAACATCATCCAAGAAGAGCATAGTCAATTGTGGTATTAAATCCCTGAGTACCCTATTCATAGCATTTGTCATGTGTGTGACTAAGTTTGTTGCACCCCGTGGGAGAGTACACATCCATACTAACCCCAAAGGAGTCTTCATGGTTGTGATATCCCTGCTTTCAATTGCAAGCTCAAACTGATCATAACCCGAGTAAAGATCACCCAAAGAATAGATCGCTCTGCCTGCAAAAGCCTCTGCAAATTCATCAACCACAAGACCTGCACCCACATTTCTTATGGTCACTTTACTAACCAGTTGCATGTCTTGAATAAATCTCAAAGCCCCATTCTTTTTGGGCACAGTAAATGAATGATTTGAGTACAGGGCTAAAGAAGGCTCCAATATCTTCATGCAAATATTTTCATTTAGCAAATCCATCAGCTTTGGCAAGTAAGCTTTAGGCACTGGAATAGGCCTCAAGTTCCATGGTACATGTGGCATAGTAAATATGACCATAGGAGAGACAACATTTGGATCCACACAACCTATTTCACTTGGTTGAAATGCAAATGCCTTCCCATGTCTAGAACTTGAGAATGTATTCAAAGATTCTCTCATCTTGTCTTTCCTTCTTCTGACGTCCTTTCACGCCGGGTTCACCAATGTCGGAGGGGTTTTTGTCGAAAAGTCGAATCCACCGGGGATCAGAAGTAGAAGGAAGTAGAGATAGGAGATGGAGAAGAAGATAGAGAATACCCAAGTGGTAAACACTACAAAGAAAAATCACAATGAATTGAATCAATATGTATTGAAAGAACCTAGAATCTTTGCACTACTCAGAAGCAATCTCCAGGCATTAGATCTCCTGGAGCTTTTTCATAGAACAAAACGTGCATAAAAATTACAGCTCCTTCTCTGCTGCTCAGAACTCAAATCTCATGGCTCTGTTGGCTACGAAAGGGGGGTAAAACCCTAAGACACTTAATCACGGATCTCCTAGATCACTTCTTCTTCTTTTAATTCAATCTGTAGTTTTTAGCCTGTTTATAGCGATCACGACGCACACAATTTTGTCCATCTGTCCTTCTTGTGAAAATCCCCTAATTGGCTAAAAAAGCCACTAGATTTTCACATGCCATCCTAATCTAGAAGTTTTTCTTTAACTTTTTCGGATTTTTACAATAAATAATATTAAAAATATACTAAAATTATCCAAAAATCTAGTATTTTCAGATAATCCATGTAACTCACATTAGTACTAATGGCTCAGATCACATGGACTCTCTAGATCAATAAAGAAGTCAGATGATGATGCATTCCATACTTTTTCACACTATGTCCTCATAACATCACGACAGCGTGCAGCTACCTCTCACTCCTTGGGTTTTGTCCACTAAAGAAGAGTGCATTGTGAAGCAAACAGTAAAGTCTATCCGCACTTTGATAGGTATGATGCGTTCTCTTAGGTCTGTGTTTTCTAAAGACGACCAATTATCAGGGCTAAAATCCTATGATTGACATAAGATATGCCAGATTTGTACTACAAATGGATTGTAAGTGGCTTGCGCATTTTGCTATTTGGAGTGTAGTCATTATTCATAATGCTTTCTCATTTGTGGGAGTTTGTACTACCCATCGTGATTTCAGGATGCCTTACTCTAGAAATACGCGGGGCAATTTACAGGTTGTCGACTTTAGTGCAATGGATCTCACAGAAGGAGATTAAGATGTCCTCTATTGAATCCACAAGGCGGGGAGTAGTGGAGACAGTCTATCTCTTTGAGAAATACCTGCCTACCAACATACTTACGATACAAAGCCACCTTCTTGTGCATCTTGTAGATGAAGTGGAGATTGCTAGACTTGTCCATACGCGATGGATGTTCTTCTCGAAGTGCTTCATGAAAATGTTGAAAGGCTTTGTGTGACAATGAGCTCGGCCAGAAGGTAGCATGGTTGAAGGTTGGTTGGTGTTTGAGACGCTAGTGCATATTTCATAATGGCTATCAACAGCGGATCTAGATAACAATATGCTATGGTCGCTGAAGGACGATGATAGACTGACTGGAGATCTGGTGGTTGGAAATGGGGTAGAAAAAAGAATGGATGCTGCAATGGAGGAGAAAGTGAATTACTTTTGTATGTTGCATCAAATGGAGACGTGGCTCGCTAGTACCAGCAAGTTAGGCAAGATCGAGAGGAATCGCAATTTGAATTTTGACATAGTACATGTCATCGACCGATTTGATATCCCAAGGGCATGGTGGAGATGTCGCAGTTTATGTCAACACGATGGTTGCATGAAGCTTTGACTGCAGCATCTCGCGAAGGGACGGAGATCTAAACCGAGGGGTGGGAATTCTCGAGGGGATGTAGTCCAAAGGTGATGACGTGTTTAAGATTTGTCGTATCTATATTTTATATGCGACAACTAATTGAGTGTTTCAATGTACAGTACAAAATATATAGTGTAGCATGGTCACGCGAACGACATTTTTGCATAGAGCATATTGACAAAATGCACTCCACAACAGACTGTGGTATCATGGCAAGGTTTGAGCAAGAGAGCCGACGAGGAGCAACAGATCCAAACACGGTTATAGATGAGATTGAGTATTTTGGAAACTTGCAAAGTATTGTTACGGTGGATTACCATAGCTTCTCCATGATACTATTCGATGTGCAGTGGTTCAAAGTGGTACTTGAAGGAGCTAGAGTAACAGTTCAACGAGATCCATTTGGATTTCTCGAAATAGATTCCGAAAAAAAATGGATGGATTTGCGCGACATGTTTATGTTGCCGGTTCATTGTGAACATGTGCATGAACTCATTTGTTTGTTAATTATATTATGACATGGTACATGTCACAATAGTTAAATCTCTCTTGTACATGTTTGTGAACATGTAATCTTCTATCCAAACCCTCGACAACCTCGATGGTGGTATGTTATACCTTCATCTTCCCGAAGTGCGAGAGTATATGATCAAAGCGATATTCCGAGCATAAATGAGAACAATATGCAAATAGAGGGTTTAATACAATATTAGTGAGTTTGGGAATCTCCCAATTCTCATTTTTTGAATACTGAAAAGGTGGCACCCGAATAACATGCCCATAAGTTTCTCAAAACCATATGATGTGACCTATCATTGGAAAGCACTTGAAAAATGGAATCTATTGAGCTATAGAGTGCTCAATTTGGAGTTATAGTGTTCAAGTTATGACAAATCCAAAGATTTGACCATGTGTCCCAAAATTATGGGAAATTCCCATATTCCCCAATATGGTGTTGTTTGATATTGCAAGGGGTGGAGGCCACCAAAAGCTTGGAGCATGTAGACGAGGTAGCATCGGGTAACAATGATGGAAATACAGAAGTCCAAGTATTCTTTGAGAATGAGGGGGAGTCATGCTTTTGTGGTGACATGTCTATCGACCTTCCAATTTATGCCGAGTTGTGTCATGAGATTGACATGGGACCATAGGATACTTCATACTTGGAGCATCCACTTACTCAATTTGTTGACGAATCGCTTATAAGGATACATAAGATATGCATTTAAAGTAAGATCATTTTTTAAAGATTTATATTACTGTGCTTTGTATGATTTAAATTGATGTACTTAGATCATCAGGATGAGTCGAGGGATGAGCGATGAGGAGTTACATGATATCTTCATGGGCATGTCTCTAGATTAGATGGCCAGATTCAAAGACATGGTGGACTAGGAGCTGTCCTTGGACATCGTCAAGCCGCTCTATTAGATCTACTTTGGGACGATCAGATGCTTCAGTTTTGAGCAGACGAGATCGATGCTCCAGACTTGGGCCAGATGAAGGGAGTTCTTTAGGGGGATGCTGCAGAGATCTAGATGCAGTGAGCCCACGATCGACTCAGGATACATGTGCTACTCCTCGCTCTCATGGAGGTTCTAGAGAGCGTGGCTCAGGTGGTTGCTATGGAGGCACGGACGCAGTGTCTCCGTCTCGTCATTCTGCTGGAGTTACGTCACCTCCGGGATTTGTCACACCTGTGGGGATGTCTACTCCAGTCACTCCAGCTTTTGCTCAATCGTCCACAGGTGGCACCCCTATTTGGGTGCTACTCTGATAGATACTACCCCGGTCAATACACCAGATGTACAGGAGCATGGTCGCAAGTGGGAGAGGACCCATCTTAGGCATACCCCAGAGGGGTATGCCTACCTTGTAGATAATAGGTTAGGAGGCATCATCATGAATGATGATAGGAGGAGAATGATGGCTCGCATGAGAGAGTTTTGCCAACAAGTTTTTCGGTACAACGACTTGGATCATTGGAAAAACATACCGGACAGGAGCAAGTACTACATAGTAGCATCCTTGCATGAGGAGTTTCCGGTACTAGCCATAGTAGATAGGTTTTCTATGAGCTGGATGATGGAGTGTTGCATGCGTGCATATATGTCACACAGACGATTAGATGCACGCAAGGCACTCAAGAGTGGGGCTGCAAAGCACAAGTGCTAGACTCGGACGATTGGCACCGACTCAAGGAGGAGGCTACAGATTCTCCAAGATGTTGGAGACAATAGGGCGAGGCAGTGAGGGTACGACTAGAGGCCGGAGTTGTCCATCATCTTGGGAGTGGCAGCCACAGGACATATCTGGAGGACTTTGTAAGTTTTTCTTTTGTTTTGCTTGCTTATTTTTTTTCAATATTCTTTGTAGTGACAATTGTGTTTCTAACCGTTAGTATTTTATTTTCTTTGCAGCACTCCATTGCAAATCACGATTCGACCGGCCTTGAGACTCGATATGCAAAGAGGCACGGTCTTATTGCATTGATTGACCAATTGTATGGAGGCGGCGGCCCTGTAAGTCACTCATCTTTCTTATCTGTACTTACCATGTTTAATTAGAATGCATTATTATATGGTGGATTTATGTATAGTTGTTTCTTTAGGGCTGCATATCTAAAAATCATACAGCTTGATGAGTTTAAAGAACTGTAGACAAACTCCTCAGAGACACGCGCTAATGCTGCGGAAGCATTCCAAAATACTCCATCTCATCTATAACCGTGTTTGGATCCGTTGCTCGTCGTCGGCTCTCCTGCTCGAACCTTGCCATGATACCACAGTCCATTATGGAGCACATTTTGTCAATATGCTTCACGCCAAAATGCCATCCGTGCGTCCACTCTGCACTATATATTTTGTACTACACATTGAAACACTCAAATTAGATATCGCATTTAAAATATAGATACAACAAATCCTAAACACCTCATCACCTTTTGACTATATCCCCTCGAGAATTTTCAATCCTCCATTGAGACCTCTCCCCCTTCGCAAGACACTGTGGTCAAAGCTCCATGAAACCATCGTGTTGACATAAACCACACCATCTCCTCCATGCCCTCTAGATATCGAATCGGTCGATAATGCGTACTACATCAAAATTCAGATCGTGCTTCCTCTCGATCTTGCCTAGCGATCTGGTACTTGGCGAGCCACGTCTCCATAGAGGCATGGTGCAACATACGAAAACGATTCACCTTCTCCTCCATTGTAGCATCCATTCTTTTTTCTACCCCATTTCCAACCACCACATCTCCAGTCACTCTATCATCATCCTTCAATGACTATATAATTTTGTTGTCTGGATCCACCGTTAGTAGCTATTGTGAAATATGCACTAGCGCCTTAGACACCAACCAACCTTTAGCCATGCTACCTTTTGGCCGAGCTCATTGTCGCACAAAGCCTTTCAGGGTTTTCATGAAGTGCTCCAAGAAGAATATTCATCACGTATGGATAGGTCCAACAATCTTCACTTCATCTACAAGATGCACAAGAAGGTGGATTTGTATCGTGAGCATGCTGGTAGGTAGATATTTCTTAAAGAGACAGACCGTCTCCACTGCTCCTTGCCTTGTGGATTCAATGGAGGATGTCTTAATCTCCTTCTATGAGATCCATTGCACCAAAGTCGACAACTTGTAAATGGCCCTGCGTATTTTTGGAGTAAGGCATCCTGTGATCGTGATCTGTTGTACAAATTGCCACAAATGAGAAAGCATTATGAACAATGGGTACACTCCAAATATCAAAATCCGCACGCCAATTACAATCCATTCGTAGTAGAAACCTGACATATCTTATGCTAGTCATGGGATTTTAGCCCTGATAATTGGTCGTCTTTAGAAAATGTAGACCTGAGAGAACGCATCATACCCGTTGGAGTGCGGATAGACTTGACTACTTGCTTCACAATGCACTCTTCTTTAGTGGATAAAACCCAAGGAGCGCGAGGTAACTGCATGAGACCATCAATACTCAATTGCGGCCAAAGTGCCTGCACCTTGTCTACCTCCTTCAAATCCATTGGTGCCCCTATAGTGTCTCTCTTTCCTGTAATCTGATCCCATAGCAAGCTGCCCACATTCTTGAAAATATGCATGGGATCCAACAAGTGGTTGACCTGTAAGTGGGTCCAATATGGCAACTCGAAGAAAATTGAGAACTGCTGCATTTTGTTTGGATGTGACTCCGCATGGACCATTTTCATATCGTACCAGCTTGCAGCATTCATACATTGTTGGAGGTCGTCCAAGAAAACCTTCCCTGAGTTCATGACCCTTTGGCTAGAAAGCGGCGTGTCCTTGATATACCATCTTCTTCATGGTTCGTGACCTTTAGGAGTCTAATTGTGGCCCGCACAATGGACATGCATGATAATCTGAGGTAACCAGACTTGTTCCAACACCATGACCCAGTGAATATGAGATTAAACGAGATAAAATATAGATATTACCAACGAGAATGGAAGCTTATTTACTTGAGCACTCTCTGGATCCCGAAAAGTCATGCATCGTCCACATGAGAATGGCTCAAATATTGGCGGACCGTCGACCATCGCACTTGCTCATATCT
The DNA here is from genome assembly GCF_053477565.2 of Lygodium microphyllum. Classification (NCBI taxonomy): domain Eukaryota; kingdom Viridiplantae; phylum Streptophyta; class Polypodiopsida; order Schizaeales; family Lygodiaceae; genus Lygodium; species Lygodium microphyllum. Next base: position 129,096,394 of record NC_141157.1, read on the forward strand.
TGCACGGTGACACCGTCCTCCCACAAAATCTTAAGCTCATCGACTAATGGACGAAGATACACATCCATATTTTTGACTTTGTAGCGGTCGGGGACGAGTAAGCTAAGGATAAGATGTCCTTTCTTCGTAGAAAGCCATGGAGGGATATTGTAGTTGACAAGGACTATAGGCCACACATTGTAAGAAGTTGAGCGCAGATCGAATGGGTTCACATCATCCATTGCAAGACCGAGCTGAAGATTCCTTGGCTCTCAGGCAAAGCTCGGGAAGGTAGATTCAATGTGGCTCCATGCACGTGAATCCGCTGATATTCGTTGAACTCCATCCGTGGACCTATTCTACGCATGCCACGTTGTCAAGCTTGCCATGCTGGACATATGAAACATGTGGTTTATGCAGGGGATAAGTGAAAAGTATCTGAGAACTTTTTGAGGGATGGTTTTCCCTTGAAAGTCCTGTCGATACCTGTGAGCACCACACTTTGGACATGTCTCCATAGTCTCGTATTCTCCTCAAAATAGTATGCAATCTTTGATACATGCATGGATGTTGTTGTAGTCCATGCCAGGCTTTTGTTTGTAGGAAGAACATTATGCTAGGAGGCACAAGTGTGCTAGGATTCTCTAGCCATATATCCCTTAGGTTTGTTGAGGATCGACCTAACCCCTATGAGCCTAGGATGAGCTTATTGTAAGGTCTTATTTCCTTTTCTCTCTTTCTCTCACTCTCTCATTTCCTCTCCCTCCCTCACCCTCACCCTCTCTTTCTCTCTTTCCCTATTAGGTTTAATGATTTTTCTCTCTTTTTCTCTCTCCTCTCTCTCTCTCTCATTTCTTTTTCTCTCTCCTCTCCCTCGCTCATTTCCTTTTCTCTCTTCCTCTTTCTCTCTTATTTCCTCTCCCTCCCTCACCCTCACCCTCACTTTCTCTCTTTCCCTATTATGTTTAACATCTTTTCTTTATTTTTCTCTCTCCTCTCATTCTCTCATTTTTTCTCTCTCCTCTCCCTCTCTCATTTCCTTTTGCTCCCTTTCTCTCCCTCTCTCATTTCTTCTCCCTCCCTCTCCCTCTATCATTTCTCTATTATGTTTAATGTCTACCTCCCTCTCCCTCTCCCTCTCCCTCTCTCATTTCCCTATTATGTTTAATGTCTCCCTCACCCTCTCGCATTTCCTCTCCCTCCCTCTCCCTCTCCCTCTCCCTCCTCCTCTCTTTCTCTCTCCCTCCCTCTCCCTCTCCCTCCCTCTTCCTTTTCCATTTCCTCCCCCTCTCCCTCTCCCTCTATTTCTCTCTCTCGCTCCCTCTCCCTCTCCCATTTCCTCCCTCTCCCTCTCCCTCTCTCTCATTTTCCTATTATGTTTAATATCTCCCTCCCACTCTCTCTCCCTTTCTCATTTCCTCTCCCTCTCTCTCCCTCCCCCTCTCTTTCTCTCTCCCTCCCTCTTTCTTTCCCATTTCCTCCCCCTCTCCCTCTCTTTCTCTCTCTCTCCCTCCCTCTCCCTCTCTTATTTCCTCCCCCTCCCTCTCCCATTTCCTCCCTCTCAATCTCTAACTCTCTTATTTCCTCCCTCTCAATCTCTTTCTCTCTCATTTCCTCTCCCTCTCCCTCTCCCTCTCTTTCTCTCTCATTTCCTCTCCCTCTCTCAATATACACAAATTATACAAAAAACAAGTAAAAGAGAGAGACAATGCACTCTCCCTCCCTCTCCCTCTCTCATTTTCTCCCCCTCTCTCTCCCATTTTCTCCCTCTCCCTCTCCCTCTCTCATTTCCTCTCCCTCCCTCTTCCTCTCCCTCTCTTTCTCTCTCATTTCCACTCTCTCTCTCAATATACACAAATTATACAAAAAACAAGTAAAAGAGAGAGGGAATGCACTCACCGTAAAGCCTCGAAGAAGGATTTGGTGACTCCTCTTCACCCTCCATACACCTCCTCCTCTTCTTCGCGAACGACAACGGCGGTGGCAGTGGTGGTGACAAGCCTTCTTTCTCTCTTTCTCTCTTTCTCTCCCTCTCAGTAAAGCGGTCACTCTCTCTCTCGCTCTCCCTCTCGAAAACTTTTGTGAATGCGCGAAATAAAATGCGCTCGGGTTTCGGCCCGCGTTTTTTTCCTCTGGGTACTGTCGCTATTTATCATCGCTAATCGGCGTCGCTATGGCCTAATATCCTTGTAGTGATAAAAACAAGACTGTCGTCAATACCACCCAATGTATACTCATTCATTCACGCTTATCTCGATGTTTCTAGGCTAAAGCAGTCTTAATAGCAATATTTTTACAAAATCATCTTCCTACATCCTTCTGGTAAAATACCACTTGGACATATGAAACTCCTTTTGTATCATATTTTCGAACCTTTGGATGTATTACTTATATTCATGTACCCAAAGAGAATCATAGAAAACTTGATCCTCTTGGTTTGAAAGTTACTTTCATTAGATATTCAAATGTTTATAAGGGATATAATTTTTATGATCCATCCTCCAAGAAGGCAATCATAAGTTGTGATGCTATTTTCAATGAGTAACTTATGGGCAGCACATGGTCTCACGAGGGTGATGGGAGGACGTGGTCAATAGAGGACATTGATGATACAAAGTCATTACTTCTTTTCCTATTGGGTCCAAAGGCTACGTCAAGTGGAAGCTGTCAACATAGGAGATTGCTGCAACAATGAGAGGAAGAGATGGCTGGTCACCTTGCATTTGAGGTTGGAGTAGTCAAGTTAGTTAAAGTGCTATCATATACTAAGTCTATGCACCAACTTTAGAAATCATCATCCCCTGTACGTATTCCAGTGTACCTATCTAGAAAATATTGCCTAATGGTGAGAAAAACTATCACTAATAATCGAAAGCGAGTGTTGAAAGTGAGTGGCTTGGCATGATCTACTCTTTCAAGAAGTTTCAACATCATTTACTTGAACATTTCTTTGTTCTTCATGTAGATCATACATCGCTAGTTTAGTTGGTCAGTAGTAAAATGTCACTAGGTGAATTGCGTGATGAATTCTCAAACTATAGGAATTTGATTACACAATCATTCATCATCCTAAAACCTAGCATGTTATTGCAAATTTCCTATCTCGCCTTGATTCCAAGGAACCATTAACTAGTATTACATATGACTTCCTAGATGCCCAACTATTTGTTGTAGAAGTGAATGCACCAGACCTAGATCCACCAAACCCTCTGAGGTTGTGGTATGAAGAAATGATGACTTTCTTAGAAACCAGCATACCTCCAATCCATCTTGAGATGGACCAATGGAAAGGACTAGTTCTTTGGAGTCAATGTTCTAAAATTGTCATGGGACAGTTATAATAGTAATGCATCTCTCTAAAGTGTTGCAAAGATTGGCTCTCCCTATGGAGCAGCATGCTATCCTAGAGAAAGCCCATTAAGGAGATGTAGGTGGTCACTCCACTGCTGATGTTACACCTTACAAAATCTAGCAAGCTAGTTTGTGGTGGCCGATCATGCAGGGTGAAATTTGTAAGGGGGTCTAGCATTGTGATTCCTACCAATGACTCGATTAGCTTGGAGCCATAAACTACTTGCCACTCTAGATAATCCTACCTCTAAAACCTTTCCAAAAGTCAAGACTAGACTTCATCGGTCCCATCTCTCCAAATATGGCATACATAAGAAATGAGGATATCCTAAGGACAATGGATTGCTACTCCAAATGGATAGAAGCATGGACCCTATCTGATAACACTACTAAGTCATTTATCAAATGTTTATTTAAGGATATCTTTACTAGATATAGCACTCCAATCAAACTGGTCATTGATAACAGAGGTACATATTTTGTAAACAAATTCATCGAGGATCCCACATCATCCTTTATGATTTTCCATAACAGATCTTCTCCTTACTACCTACAAGCTAATGGCTTACCTGAATCCACCAACAAGGTCTTATGTAAAATTTTAACCAAGTCGATAGATTCACTTCGTCTCACTCCCACTCCATATCAAGCTCCATGGCCAAGTCAATAGATTCACTTCGTCTCACTCCCACTCTCAAAATTTTAACCAAGTCGATAGATTCACTTCATCTCACTCCCACTCCATATCAAGCTCCATGGCCAAGTTTAAACTTGTCTCCCTGCCTCAATTTGGACCCTCCCACACTCCAGATCCAGACTAGCCACCCAATGACCAAGTAGACAAGGCCAAACATCCCCTATCCACTAACAAAGGTAAGTGGGTTGCCATGGAGGAGCCCATTAATAAGGAAGCATTAGCATCACTACCTCCAACCCTCAACTTCTTTAACTTCTCCAGAGGCACTAGTTCCATCGACCCCAGATGGAAGCTCATGGTGAAGCAGTGTTGTATGGCTTTGGAGCAATGGAATGTAAAAGCAAAGGAGTAGATCCACATGCTTTAACAGGTAGTGCTGAATGTGAACTGAGACTAAAAGATGAAAACTTACCTTCTTTGGCAACATATTTTAGAGGAAGAGAGAGCTAGAGTGGCTTGGGCCATGAAGAAGATCGTCATTTCCTATTTGGGCTAGGATTTAGTAGACCCACACCCTATGGCAAAGTGTTGCTAGACTACCCACTCTAGTCCAAGACTGAAGTCAAACAAAAACCATGCCAAAATCTGAAGGTGGACTCTTCAATTGAGGCTAAGATCAAGGAGTTGTTGATTGAGAGCGGATTTTAAAGATAAACTTGAAGTACAAAAGATCCTTGAGACCTGTAAAAGATGCATTTTTGGTGCAAAATGAAATAGTTATGGATCAATGAGCTAGAGGTTTTCTAGATGCATTTCGATGCTACGAATCCAACACAAGTGTCCATTCGTCAATCTAATCTATTTGACCCCCCATTTAATGGCCACAAGGTTTGGTGTTATGGAGCAATTATTGGATTTGGATGTTGAAAAGCATGTGATGTAGGCCAAAGTGATAGACTTTGATACCAAAAAGCTACATGTCCAAACAAATTGCAATTTTGAGACCATTTGCCTCTTTAACCTAGCTCGAATCACTTATGAGAAAGTGGAATATGATAATTTGAAATAGTTACTTTGGAGGTTTAAATTTAAGCTTGATTAGAGGGCCAAAACCAAAAAATACTAGTGAGATTGGGGGGGAGGGGATGTGTTTCTTTTGGCACCCCTTTTTCCATTAAAAATTTTCATTTTTTAAAATTGTCATCATCTTCTCCACCCTCTTGGGCCAAATTTTTATGATTGTTTTTCTCTCCCATGCTCCAATTCTCAAGAAGAATGGTATAGTAATTGATAAGATCAAAATTCAATCTTCCTCTCTCTTGTTTTTCTCTCCTCTGTTCCTTGTTCATATGGTTGCTTATGAGAGTGAGAGAGACAGAATTGACAAATTGGAGATGGATGATGGTTTAGAAGCATAATGGTAAGTAGATTCAATAATTTGGATGCATCAATAGTTGGGAAATTGTGTTAACAGCACCATTTACTTGATTAACGAGATATAATACATATGAGAATTTTCGAGTAAGTGATCGTTATTTAGTTTTCATGATGAATCGTTAATGTATGTGATGGAACGATGACTATAAATAATTGAAATATGTTTGTTGATATTTACAATTTTAAAAATTCATTCATCTTTCTTCACGTATATTAAAAATAATAAAATCACAAAATTCGAAACACGAAACTTAATGAAAAATGATATTTTTGGATTTTGGGGATTGAATGATATTCGTATGGCATGAAAATGAATCTACTAATGGATCACACTTCATATAAGTCATACAAATAAAAAATTTAAAAAATAAATATTTTATTTTTAAAAAATAAAAATAATAATATTATTATTAAAAAAATAAGAAAAATAGTTTTTGTCATGAAAAAGTATTAAAATTTAAGAGAATATTTGTGATTGTGTAATGAAGATAAAGAATTATGATTTTTCTTAGTTTACCTTTATTTATATGTTAAAGTGTATGTTTTTTGGCTCATTTCTATGAAAAATTACCACGAAATCTCTCCAGATTTGTCCAAGCAATCTAAATGTGAACAGTATAGGGGATATAGGTTTGAAATAGAAAGACATTTGATTAAGTTGTTGATTTCTTTGCATATCTTAGTACATAGACAATGGTTTGTATAAGTTTTAAGAGGTTCAGTAGCATGGGTTAGCTTGATGTTATTCTTTAGTAATGCAACACGACCCTAGTAGAAATAAATCATGAAAATATTGGTTGTACACTTCACATAGGCTGCTTTTTAGTTAAGTTGTTTGAGTACAAAGTGCTATACACTTTGCATATGCAATTTGAATACAATATTAGAATATAAATTCTTGAATACATGGCCATTGTATATTTAGTGACAACCAACATTGAGAGTGTACGATTTTCCTTTGCTATAGAGTACTGTGATATCTTGGGAAAAATAAATTAAGTGAGGAATACATACAATCTCTTGGATCATTGCATTTATATTATGAGAGGACTCTCTTATGTTTGCAAAGTAGGCAAAACTTCTTAATAAGGCACATGGACAGAGAGGATGTCTTGACGTAGATAGTGGCCTATATAAAGGAAAGGAGTGAATCATTGTTGTTATTATTCAAGGGTACACATAGCCCTAGAGGTCAAGGATTCTCTTGCTTCACTACCATATCCTTTCTTGAGTCCCTTCTGCCACTTTGGTATCCTGAGTGCTCTCTATTAGTAGAGCCTATATTGTATACTTTACAATCACTACATATGGTAGTAGTACTACCTTGGTCTTATATCTTGTAGTTGTTTAGTACTTAGAATATTGCACTAGCTATTCCCAAATCCTTGGATTGTGACCATGTCGGTCTATGATAGTTGTATTGTACGGATTTCATCAATATATTTTGCATTGATCTTTGAGTACACTTGGTGTTTGATCTCTTTTCTTTGATTATGCCTCACTCTACAACTTGAATGATGCTTATTGTCAAAAGTGATGTCAGTGTCCACTTGTGTTGATTCTAAGTATACCCATCCTCCATCCTATGGTGGTAGTGCTTGAACAACCAATTATAGCATTTGATTTATGGTACTAATAAAACCATCAAGTATTTCTACTATTACCAAGTTATTCTCTGAGGATTTTTTGTGGTTAAATTAAGTAAATATACCAATATGATCATGCTTAAATATGATACAAGCTCATGCTAAGAGTATATTGGGGAGCTCTATTTAGGTTATGTCCATATTCCCATGACGATAGTTATGATAAGAATTGTGTATTGTAGATTCTCAAGGGCTATTATAGCATGACATGTTATTTATTTAGCTTACCTTTATCTACCTCAATTGTAGTTGTTTTTCTTAAAGCTACACCTAAGTATAATGATAATGTTACCTTTATATGCTAATTCCATGCTACTATCCAAAAAATATGATAGTATACCTTAGATACATTCTCTAACAAAGATACTTTGTATTGAGATGTCAAGCTCCAGATGAGTTGGCATCCACTTCATGCCTTGGTGATGTGGTAAGAATTTAATTAATGGTGTATTAGATAACTAACATGGATGATATGAGAATAATTCTATAGTTGGACTATATTCACATAGTCCACTCTTAGTTATGGCAATCTACTGTGCCACATCATCTATATTTAATGGGTTCACACCTTGGGGAGGTCAACCATAAATAAATAAATAAATAAATAAATAAATATATGTATCTTGTCAATTCAACATAAGGGATTTTAAAATACCATTTTTACATATTTTTTACATACAAAAGGGTCCCATATGAAGGGATTACGTATAGATTCAATAGAAAAGGGTTATAATTTATTAAGAAAAAATTGACAAATAATGATATTTATAAATAGACTTTGAACGCACATAATATAGAGGATATATATATAGTGAACTACCCAGGGTTCACACTTAATGACTACACTTATATGTTGAATTTGATCACATCAATAATAGGCTTGATTTTGTCTATTCTGGGTCACTTTATTCTTCCCCATATTTTGTCTTTATTGGGTCTCTTTCTTTTGGAGTATGGTTTTTGAACTAAACATCTTTCTTTAAAGCATAGCTTCTGCATACGACTTATTATGTTGTACTTTTATCATTGTTTTGTCTATGGTGTGTGGATTTTGTGATCTCATATTGTACATATTCTCTCAACCAAATATATTGTCAGATTCTATAATTGTCAATTGATCTCTTTCTTAACAATGTTGTGTCCCTCACTTTCAACGAAAAGGATTCCTTGGATGGAAATTGAAGATATTGCTCATCCTTGAAGATGATGATTTGCATGATATTTTTCTTGGTGATTGTGAATATATGCCTTAACCAATTGATCAGGCTCATGATAATACCCTTATAATTGAAGGACCTACCTTTGAAGAATGGTAAACTATTTATAATGAGCGGATCAGATGCGACAAAGCAACTCATCAATATATTATTTTTGCTCTTCAAGAATCTCTTATGCTTGATGTATGTTGTCTTTCAACCTCACAAGCTACATGGGAGTATTTGATACAAAATTTTGAGAAGAAATCCATTATAGAGATACTTTATCTTCATAGTCAACTCATTGAGTTACAATACAACATTGGAACTTCTATGACAACACATATCAAATTATTCAAGAACATTATCAATACGCTTGCTACTGCTAGTGATGCTATTACACGAAGTAGTTTTGGTAACACACAACTTCTTGACATTGTAAAGGATTCTACTTATTATAATACTATTACCATATTATCTAGCAAAGATGGGACAAATTTTGATCAAGCTTGTATATCTTTGATTGAATATTCACAATGACATGAATGACGACACACAAATCAAGAAATAGCTATAGTCTCACAAGAGAACACAAAGCCAAAACAAATTAACCAAGCTTTCCTTGCTCGAAGGCATTCCTTTCCATACTTTGCACATAGAATTCATCATGGTGGTAACTTCTCTCATCTCAAGTTTCCTAATAGACATTGTTCTTATTGCAATAGAAATGGTCGTACTACAGATGATTGTTGGGCAAAACAATATTATGACGAAGAACATGATATTACAAAATAACAACCACATTTATCCAGAGATTATTCTCGTTGTGACTACTACAAAAAGAGTGATCATCCAACCCATCTATGTCTTTGCAAGGGGTGTTTTGATTCAAATCGTAATAGAGCATATGCTGGTACACATGACAACACTACTGAAGATGCAAATTGTGTGAATAATTTTATCTCTATGAAAAGGATGCTTTATGTTCGTGATGGATCTCTTTTTATTATTCAATCTTGTGCTATGGGAAACATTACCTATCACCCCAATGGTTACATAATTATCATTCTATTCCTATTAAGAAATCAGTTTATCTTGCTAATGACACAACTTGTCAAGTAAAATGTATAGGTGATTTATATCTCGATACTCTTTCTTCAACAAGAATTCTGTGTGGAGTTTTACATGTCCCAAATCTACAAAGGAACCTTCTTTCAATGTGCAAGAATTGTGGATCTTGTTTTCTTTTTTGGTTTTGACTATACCAAGCATTGCATTGAGAAAGACGGCCAAAACCATAGCCATCACTCCTTGAAATGGTAATCTTTGAGTTATCTTTACATGAAGATGTTGCAAATGTTGTTACAACTCGTGGTGATTTTAATAGCAAAATATAGTATCATCGGTTCGTTCATTTTGATTTTTCTAAGCTTGTCGATATTTATTGGCATGACGTTGTTCAAGGTATGTAATTCAAAACTCATTCTCACATAGGTATTTGTGAATATTTTGCACTTCAAAATTACTTTTGCAAACCCTTTTCCATTTCCACCACAACTCATTCCAAAGATCTTGTTGATCTTATTCACACTGATATTTGTGGATCTTTTCCTCCATCAAAATCTCAATATCAATATTTCATGACTTTTATTGATGACTTCTCAAGATACACCACTATTTTTCTCTTATGACACAAATCATAAGCTTTATTAGCTTTTAAGCAATATAAAAAATATACTAAACTTCATATTGGTCATTGCATCAAGAAATTTTGTAATGATAATGGCAAAGAATACATTTTAAATTATTTTGATGATTATTATAATAACCAAGGTATTCATCACATGAATATATGGTTCCCTACTCTCCTCAACAAAACGGTATTTTTGAACATAAAAACAAAACTATCCTCAATGCCACATGATGTATGCTCATTCATTCTAGCTTATCTCGATATCTATTATAGGTTGAAGTAGTCTTAACAACAGTATTTGTGCAAAATCATCTTCCTACGACTACTTCTTATAGTAAAATACTATGTGGATAGGTGAAGCTCCTTTTGTTTCATGTTTTTAAATCTTTGGATGTATTGCTTATATTCATGTACCCAAAGAGACTTGTAGAAAACTTGATCCTCTTGGTTTGAAAGTTATTTTCATTGTATATTCAAATTTTTATAAGGGATGCAAGTTTTATGATCCATCCTCCAAGAAGGTAATCATAAGTTGTGATGCTATTTTCAATGAGTAACTTATAGGTAGCACATGGTCTTAGGAGGATGCTAGGAGGATGTGGTCACTACAAGACATTGATGATACAAATTCATTACTCACTGCTTGTCCTTTTCTATATAATGATGAACCTCCTTTATGGGATAATATTGACTCTTCAAATCAGGATTCACAACCCACACCTATTATTACTGATGATGATCTTAGCATTGATCTTTATATTGATATTTCAATTGATAATGAGCATGGAACTTGTCATGTTTTTGATGCTGATATTCTTAAGAATGATCTCAATATTTGTAAAGACTATCCATCATGTTTCTGATGCTGATATTCTTAAGAACGGTCTCAATATTTGTAAAGACTACCCATCATGTTTATGATGTTGATATTATTGGGAATGCTCCAATATTTGTGAAGATCCTATCTCTTATAGTGATGTCATGTCATCCCCACAAAAGGAACAATGGCAGGAGGCTATGAGCTGAGTATGAATCTCTTCTCTCTAAAGGTACATGGATTCTAACTAAGTTACCACCTGGGTGTACTATTATTAAATGTAAGTGGGTTTATTGCTATTAAATGTAAGTGGGTTTATAAGATTGCAAAGTGGGAAGGTGGAAAGAGAGGTGGTGTATTAATAAAATTTTCCTCTTTCCACCTTCTCATAAAGAGATGGGTAGATCCATGCTTCAATAGCATGTTGAAAGGGTTCAACTCCCCTACTCTCTATTGCTTCATACAATTGGTACCTTCAATAAAGTAATGTCAATTTGGATAATTAAATATCAATGTTAATTTTGTGAATTTAGTGTTTTTTGACCTAATTGTATTAATTCTTATTTTTAATGATATTGATTATATTAAAATGGTATTTGTATTTTTTATATTTATATCAATGATTGATCAATGTTGATTAATGTGTTGATAATTAAATATTAACTAATATAAATATTAGTATTAAATTGATTAACATTGATTTTTTATGTTAATGTAGGAAGTAATTGATCGCCAAGTGGTGAGGGTTGCGTAAACACCTACAGGGTAGAAAAGTGTCCACCACCCAACGTGTAACCAAGCGGGGCTTCCTGATGGTTATCAACCTGATGGCAGTGGCCCTTGCAGTAGTAGTGATGGTGATCTCACCATGGGAGGCGCTAATTTGCGAATTGTGACTGAATATTGATTAAACATTAACGTACTTACTAGATTTCCCGTTAATTTGTAATACTATTGATAATTTGTTGTAGTATGATGAATCATTGTGTTTATTACTGGTCACTGGCCATCTACTATAGCATGACATAATTATTGTGGGGGGTGCAGCACACATCGTCGTAGGTGCAAGTAATTATATTCATGGTGAGCCGGCGGAGCCTCGACTGGCGCCGACGCTGCTGCAATATGGTGATGCGAATATGAATGATCACCATTGGGTCATCATGATCATCACCTGAATGATGAGTGTTTTGAGGGTAAGATTCCAGTGACGCAACAGCTTCTGGCTGCATGGGTAGCGATGGGATGTGTGTGGGAAAACCATAGGAGGACGTAGGAGGTTCAAGAGAGAAGCCATGTGAGAAGGCTCTAAGAGAGAAAACAGAACAGAGAACAAGAACAGGAATTGAACAGAAGAGGAGACAGTTAGACGAAAGCGTACATATATTCTTGATTGATGGTATGGATTTTGAAACAGCCAAAGGTGGTTACATCGGTATATGTGAATGTGCCTTTGATGATAAGGCTTATTTATACCAACACCCCCGATAAGACTTATCATCAAAATGAGGAGATGTGTTTGTTACACTGCATGGGCTGCTATGACTCAGTGGCATCAAGTTGCTCCTATGAACAAGAGATGCATGATATGTCACCCGTTGTTTGTGGATGTGGTGAGTCACACCCATGCATAGATATATGCTTGTGTGAAATTACATAACTTGGATGCCAGGATCTAATACATTCTTCATAAGGAGAAAAGTGATTAGTTCAGACTTCATCCTTATGCAAGCTTTCGGCTTTTTTATTACCTGCATATAATTGTATGGATTCTGCAGCTTCACATGAACTTTAAAACCTTCAGGACCCTTCTTGCAAATCACTTAGCTGCATGTTAGCATGGTCTATTTCATAGGTATCAAATTTCTTTGTAGTGTTGTACTGCAACTGTCATCAAGCATGTTGTTCATAAATAGGCATGACAATAGGGCATTTGTGCCAATGATCTTGGAAACCAGACCTACTGCAGTCGAATAGAAATAAACATGTACAGCTACAAAAGATTTTGGAATAGAAACCAATATGTTCATCTGAGCCAATAGGTAGCCACATGAATAATTCGGCATAGATTGGCGTTTGTTTGCTTCCATCATGAGATGGGGATGCCCATCTTGAGAAATATGGAGTGTTGAATCCTTTAACAAATCTCCTCCGATCCCAAATAGGAATTGAGAACAATCTTGTGGCAGTAGTGAATTTGCAGAGGCCTTGTTGGCTACAACTGCATGCCAAACTAATTGTCTGATGTTTGCCCACAATATGTGCACTAAGGGGATTGATGCTTCCAAATTATTGCCTCTCTAGAGGGAATGGAACCCCCCAAATTTGCTGCAATCAACAACAATCGATGGGCTGAATGCAGGTAGTCGAAGGAGGCATAGGCTTCATCATGGGCTGCCAGGGACAGCATATTCAATATTGCAGCAGTAGGGGCTCCTTTGTAATAAGGAGCAGAAATATATGTTGCATAGGCTGCTTGGGGGCCTCAGAAAGTAGTACGAGAGGAATATTCGTGATTTGAAGAGACGTCAGTAAGGCGGGCCTCTTCATGTTTGACTTTTGTAGAAACCAAGCCTCCTAGAGTGTTAAAATGCCATTTGAGATAAGCAGACATGGCAGAAACTGATGCCAAGAGGCATATTCCACGGTGGATTCCGTGAGGTTTTACGGTGGATTCCGTAAACTTAGATGACCGGGGCTCATACACAAAGAGGATTCTTTGTGCGAGAAGTTGATGGGGACGCCTGTCCTTTTCGAGCGTTTCATTAATTTAGTGTGTACGTGGGTGATTCCATAGCGGGTGATTCCGCAAAATGCATATTAAATTAATAAACGTTTATGAGTTTAGAGTGCGCACTCGTAATAAATTAAGGTTAGGATTTATTTCTAACCAGTTGATTTATTTATATAGCTGAAGACTGCTAGGTATTCACTTTTGTCGGTTTAATTGTATTATTTTACTAACGATTGTGAATGCTTCAGTTGATGTGTAGAGATAGCAGCAGTGGCGGAGGAAAGCATTGGAGTCTAGCGAGTATTCGACCTTTGGAATATATTTTGATAGGCGCCACGCCTATATTTTGTTATGTCTATTGAGACATTGATTATTGATTATTATTTTGTATGCGCCTATGCGCTTGGATATGTTATTTCTATTTGGACATTGAGATTGGGCGTGCCAGACTCTATGGACACTGTCCATTAGCTTTATTTTCCTATTTTTGTAGAAAGCAAACTCAAAAGCTAAAAGCTTGTCATATTTTTGTAAATTGGGCTATTATTGAGCATGAAGATTGAAATATACATAAAATACATGCTTGGTGAAGCGCTCACACAAGGCATGGGGGGAGATTGAACCCAATTAGTCTCTTGCCTCTTGTCGTGCATGCTTTTACATGGTTTTTTGTGCAAAAAGGTAGAGTTCATTGTTCTTGGGGACCTTCTGGGATTCACTACGTGAGCATACTGCGTCCGATCTGCGCACCAGTGGTATCAGAGCGGAGCAGAGATCAAGAGCTTCCAATCGCTACCAATCTCGGGCGAAGGCGGAGCTCCAGGAACGAACGGGCTCTACAGTCAATCTTGTCGCGAACCGTTGATACAGGCAGACTTCTGGTGATCAAGAACCCCTGTTACTACTGTCAAATCGTGAAGGACCATGCTCTGTAGGCGGAGGACCACGCATTCATCTCCATCAACAAGTCGTGAAGAAACAGTGAGCAAACTCTTAATCATCTTTATCAAAAGCTTAATCTTAAGCTTATGAGCCTTAAAGAAGCTTAATAAGCTTCAAAATTCTCATCGTTATGTAAGAAGGTGCCTCCGATTTTTCCGCGCGGGCAAAAACGCCCCCCCCACGAAATTTCACGCCGCCTGTTACTCCTCCATTAAGCTTATTAAGCTTAAGCTTAATCACTTAAGCTTAAGTCATCAAGCTCTCATCAAATCACACAGGTCAGACAAGTCCACAAACTCCGGGTCCTGCACCGCAAAAGTCAAGTTTTACAAGTCAGGTGGAATCAAGTCCTGTAAGTTCTGCAAGTCGGCCTAAGTTCAGCAAGTCAACAACTCTGTAAGTCTGCTAAGTCTGCAACTCTGCAAGTCAGACTAAATCAGAACTGACTAGTGCTTAAAACTCATAGAAGACTTGTTCCTATGCAAAAACTCTGAACTGGAAAGTTGTTCGTGGCAAGCTGTTCTACCTAACTACAAGTTCATTGAAGTACTTTTAGCAAACGGATACAAAAATATTGCAGATTTTCTGAAAATTGAGAAAGAAATACCCAAAAATACAAAGCCTTGTAACCCCAAATTTGAGCTACGCTCATCCCGCTAACTTGATTTTGAGTGAGAAAGGTTTGTTGAGTTTTACAGGATGACAACCCCACATATGGATGATCCTATGACTGAAGAGGACTTACCTGAGCCTACCATGGAACAAAAGTTGGATCTAATCATGCTGCAATTGGAAGAAGAGCGAAGGGCTAGGCAAGCACTGCAAGCGCAATTGACAAAATTACAAAGAGCATCCACCGACAAAGAAGAACCTCAAGCTGAAGATTTGATTCACCATACCATTGACGCCACTCTTGAAGCACAAACCATTCGCAAGGAATCAAAGATAAGTAAACGAAGTTTCAAGTTTCGCACTTTCAATGGTATACGAGAAGGAAAGACTGTTTTATCATTCATTAGCCAGTTTGATGACTATTTCCATGAGGAAACTTATCCAGAAAAAGATAAAATCAAGTGTGTTACTAATCATCTGATTGACAGAGCATCACTTTGGTGGACTGTAGTCTGCAAGAGCATAGAATGTCCTGCTACTTGGGAAGATTTCAAGAAGAAGTTCATGCAGAATTTCCTTCCACCGCAATTTCATGAGAAGGCTATCAAGCAATGGGATTTACTTCAACAACGGGATCGCAAGCCTATTCCACAGTATACAGAGCGTTTTTGGAATGCACTCCTACAGCTACGCATGCTTGAAGACGTACCAGAGACGACACATAAGCGGAAGTATATGTCTGGACTTCTTGGACATTACTACGCTGAAGTGAACATGTTCAAGCCTGCTACCCTTGAAGACGCCATCTCCTTAGCTCACGACACTGAAGATAAGTTACGCGGAAGAGACAGATGACCACAGCAATTCCAAGCCAACGGTAATTATGGATCTAAACAATTCAATTCCAATTTTAGAAGGTTTAATCCAGGTTGTTTCTCATCACCATCTTTCCGCAAGAGTTGGCCTAAACCACCTGCATTACCATCCACTCTCAATCCAAATCCAAAGCCTATTCCACAAGCAAATCCAAATGTACCTAGACTTCCAGCCATTGCAAATAATGTAACTAAAGCCAAGCCAATAGTATGCTATAAATGTCACTAGCCAGGGCATCTCGCAGCAAATTGTCATTCAAAGAAGCCACCAGCATATATCAACTATCTTGGAGCCATGGACGAAGACGAGCATGAGGATATGCCAGATTTCACTAAAGATGAGGATGATCCTACTTCTACTACCGACACTTTACCAGGTATGCCTACCCCACATTCATTATTGACTATGAGATGTATGGTGCATGGAAAGGAAAGAATTATCTTGCATGATGACGGTAGTACTCATGACTTTATTTCAGCAAAATTGGTAAAAGAATTGAATTTACATACTGTACCTACGCATTATCGCATAAAAGTTGCATTTTTAGGCACTAGGTATAATGGCACACAAGAAGTACAAGATTTAGAAATTCAAATTGGTACATACATTGAAAGAAGAAATTTCTTAGTTGTCCCATTACAGTCAAGCGACATTATTCTAGGAATGCCATGGAGACACCAGCATAATCCAAATATAGATTATTCCACGCACACAATGAATATTAATTTTCAAGGAAAATCTATTATATTATATGGTATGCATGCATCTCATATTTTTCCACTGCTTTCGCATACTCAAGCAAAACGTGCACTACGCAAGAATACTAAATCATATCTCATTTGGGTGAATGAATTGCACGCAAAGGAAAATCATATGCACCCTAGGCATAAGGAATTTCTTGCATATTTTAAGGACTGTTTTGCACAAGACCTACCACCAGGTTTACCTCCATCACGTCCAGAAGACCATAAGATTGATTTAATTCCTGGCACACAACCACCTTGCAAAGCACCATATAGGCACAATCAAATAGAGCAAAAAGAAATCCAGAGTCAAGTTGAAGAATTACTAAATAGAGGCTTACTTCGACCTAGCAGTTCCCCATTCGGTGCACCTGTACTCTTAGTCAAGAAAAAGAATAATACCTATCGTATGTGTATTGACTACCGAGCATTAAATAAGATCACTGTAAAGAATAGGTATCCTATACCTAGAGTTGATGACCTTATGGACAAACTGCAAGGATCTTCTATATTTAGTAAAATTGACCTTAAGTCTGGATATCATCAGGTGAGGCTAGATAGAACTGACATATTTAAGACCGCATTCAGGACACAATTTGGCCATTACGAATTCTTAGTCATGCCATTCGGATTGACCAATGCACCTGCTACTTTCAGTAGAATGATGAACCGTATCTTTCTGAAATATCAGTATTGTGTGATTGTTTTCTTTGATGATATCTTGGTGTTTAGTCAAAGTGAAAAAGAGCATTATGAGCATTTATCATTAGTTTTTCAATTACTGAAAGAAAATCAATTGTTTACAAATCCTGAAAATAGTGAATTCTTTAAGACAGAAATAGAATATTTAGGTCATATGTATCAGAAGAAGGAATTAAAGTTGATCCTAAGAAAATTGATGCAATATTGCATTGGCCTATTCCTAAAAATGTGCATGAATTACGCTCATTCCTTGGTCTTGCTAGTTTCTATAGGAAGTTTGTACGTAATTTTTCATTACTTGCTTTACCATGAACCAAACTTCTTAAGAAAGGAATTGTTTATCAATGGACTGAAACTCAGCAGAAATCTTTTGACTTACTGAAACGTGCATTAACTAATGCCTCTGTTCTACAGTTACCTGACTTTAACAGACCATTCTTTTTAGTTGTGACCGATGCTAGCGGATCAGGAATAGGAGCCGTATTAATGCAAGACAATCATCCAATAGCATATTCTAGTTCTAAGCTGAAACCCTCTGAGCTCAAATATTCCACCTATGACAAAGAACTACTAGCAGTTGTTCAAGCATTAAAACAGTGGAAGCACTACTTAATGGGTTCAGAATTCATGATAAAGACCGACCAGCAAAGCATTAGACATCTACTTAGCCAACCCCAAATTTCTGACTGTCATATCAAATGGGCTTCCTTCATTCAAAGTTTTCATCCTATCATTCAATACCAACCTGGAAAAGAAAATGTAGTTGCTGATGCATTGAGTAGAAGACCTGCAATTCATAATATTTCTGTCATATCTTTTGATTCTTTGATTGCTATGAAAGATACATATCACCAGGATATTACTTTTCATTCTGATTGGCAAAAATTAGTTCAAAATAATTTCATTCCTGTTGATTCATTGTCATATAATGATGGATTTATGTTCTTTGAAAAGAGACTGTGTGTTACTATTCCATTCCGATCTTTTGTTTTGAATGAAATTCATTGTCTCCCATATCAAGGTCATAGAGGTATCATATCTACATTACGCATGTTAACTGAAGATTTTTATTGGCCGCATATGGATGCAGATGTATCTAATTTCGTTTCTGAATGTTTGATTTGTCAAAGAATAAAGAGACATCATGGTAAACAGTATGGATTACTAATGCCTTTATCTATTCCATCTAAACCTTGGGAACATATTTCTATGGATTTCATTACTGGTTTACCAAATACTAAATCTAACCATGACATGATTTGGACAATTGTAGATAGATTTAGTAAGCAAGCATATTTCATTGCATGTAAGAAAACTTTAACAGCATCATAAGCAGCACAGTTATTTTTGAAAACTATTTTTACTAACCATGGATTGCCAAAAGTGATTATTTCAGATCGAGATTCTAGATTTTGTAATAATTTTTGGATTACACTGTTTGCAAATCTAGGCACAAAGATTGATTTCTCATATGCATTTCATCCAGAAACAAATGGACAAATAGAAGCCACAAATAGCACCATTCTAGATCTTTTACGTGCATATACTATCTCCAAACCTCAAACATGGGACACTCATTTGCATTTATTATAGTTTGCATATAACAATACACCGCACACATCTACAAAGAAAGCACCTTTTGAAGTCATTTATGGATATAGATTATCTACACCTGTTGCATCTTTGTCTAATAGAATTCAGACTGCTGATGATATTGCTACTATGCATAATAGTATTTTTGATGAGGTTATGGATATGATTGCTAAAGCCCAACAATCATATACCAAACAAGCCAACAAGAAAAGATAAGCCATGAATTTCAAAGTTGATGATTATGTTTGGCTTAGAATAGAAAAGCGTAGACTACAAAGTGTAGATAGACATCCAGTTGTCAAATTAACTCCTAGATTTTATGGACCATTTAGAATCATTCATAAGATTAATGATAATACATTCAAGTTAGAATTTCCATCTCATTGGAGAATTCACAATACATTTCATATCAGTTCATTGAGACCATTTAGAGGCCAATTACCTATCCACCCTGTTTATGAAAACCCACCTTTATTAGAGGATGAAACTGAAATACTTGAACCAGAAGCCATCATAGACACTGACTACATGACCACTAGAACTGGCCGAAGGTATTCTAGATATCTAGTAAAATTTAAGAACCATCCTGTAGAGGAAGCACAATGGATGCATGCTAGAGACTTAAATGCTTTCCCTACTGTGTTAACTCCACATTGAGCTAATAGCAATTGAGGTCAATTGCTATCCCACCCCGGGGGTATGATGCCAAGAGGCATATTCCATGGTGGATTCCGTGAGGTTTTACGGTGGATTTCGTAAACTTAGATGATCGGGGCTCATACACAAAGAGGATTCTTTGTGCGAGAAGTTGATGGGGACGCCTGTCCTTTTCGGGCGTTTCATTAATTTAGTGTGTACGTGGGTGATTCCATAGCGGGTGATTCCGCAAAATGCATATTAAATTAATAAATGTTTATGAGTTTAGAGTGCGCACTCATAATAAATTAAGGTTAGGATTTATTTCTAACCAGTTGATTTATTTATGTAGCTGAAGACTGCTAGGTATTCACTTTTGTCGGTTTATTGTATTATTTTACTAACGATTGTGAATGCTTCAGTTGATGTGTAGAGATAGCAGCAGTGGCGGAGGAAAGCATTGGAGTCTAGCGAGTATTCGACCTTTGGAATATATTTTGATAGGCGCCACGCCTATATTTTGTTATGTCTATTGAGACATTGATTATTGATTATTATTTTATATGCGCCTATGCGCTTGGATATGTTATTTCTATTTGGACATTGAGATTGGGCATGCCAGACTCTATGGGCACCGTCCATTAGCTTTATTTTCCTATTTTTGTAGAAAGCAAACTCAAAAGCTAAAAGCTTGTCATATTTTTGTAAATTGGGCTATTATTGAGCATGAAGATTGAAATATACATAAAATACATGCTTTGTGAAGCGCTCACACAAGGCATGGGGGGAGATTGAACCCAATTAGTCTCTTGCCTCTTGTCATGCATGCTTTTACATGGTTTTTTGTGCAAAAAGGTAGAGTTCATTGTTCTTGGGGACCTTCCGGGATTCACTACGTGAGCATACTGCGTCCGATCTGCGCACCAGAAACTGCTTCTGAATCATTGAATGCTTTCACACAGACTTGAAGAGCTGCTTAGATGCTGGCAGCTGAATTTCTTTCATGCAAGGAATTTGCATTTCTTGGTTGAATTCCAGGAGTCCTAGGTCTTCCTGCGGAGAAGGGGCAGGATTTGGGCAAGCTGTGTGCACCTACAGAGGTTGTAGATTGCCTGGTGCCATCTTTGGGCTAATAGAGCCGATGCATGCATGTGAGAGGCCACGTTAAATTAGAACCTCGCCTTGATCTTTGCATGTAAGAGAAGCATATGCCGGGCCTCCATTGTTGATTGTGTGTGCCTAGAGAATTTTACATCGTTCCAGGGCTTCTCCTCCATTTATGCTTACATGCATATCTTTGTCTTGATCGTTTGCGCATTGAGCAAGAGTAGGAATGAAATGTGCTTGTTTGAGGAAGAGTAGGAATGAAATGTGCTTGCTTGTCATCCTTGGTGATTGAATCTCTTTGCGCCTTGTAATAAGTTTCTCTGGCGAGGGGTTTGGCAGTCGATTTGGGTGCTACAGGAAGAGCATTAAAACTTGCATCTATGATGAATTTAGCCCCATCATCTTCCGCATATACTTGTCCTTCGTCTTGGACATTGTTGCTTGGAATAGAGGCATTGGTTGAGTTTGGCGGGCTATGAAAACCTTCGAACAGGTTGAGTATAGCCTTTGGTGAAAGATCAGGAATAGAGAGATGCGCAGCAGGGGTAGAGAATGGTGGGCAGAGTAAATAGAACAGAGAACAATAACAAAAACTGAACAAAAGAGGAGACAGCTAGACGAAAGTTTACATATTCTTGTTTGATGGTGTGGCTTTTTAAATAGCCAGAGGTCGTTACATCGGTATATGTAAATGTGCCTTTGATGATAAGGCTTACTTATACCAACAAGGTGAACGTGTGCAAAACGAATGCGCGGCGCCGGACTGCGCCGTGGTGGCGGACGTGCGGCTGAGCTGTCCCGACTGGGCATCCTATCAAGGCCTCGTCGACCCAACCGTGCTGCGCATACCGGACTCCCGCCAGTACTTGACGCGCCGAGGCCACTACTACGACTTGCTTGCTGAATGCCGGGGAGCGCATCGCTCCCGATGAATGCCTCGTTTTCTCTACGACTATGTCGGATCCATGACCGATTCCCGGCCCGACAGCTTCCACTCCACCTGTTCATCGACTAGTGACGCCGGTGGTCTACGTGGGCGACGTAAAGAGGCCTGTCGTCACTGATCGTAATTTGTAAAATGATGTCCCGTTTATCTTTGTGTATGGGAAATGAATTAGTTTTGAGATCCACAAGGAGCTTCTAAAGTGCTGCCTATGTACATTTGCCTTCGATTCAAAACCAACACAGTTCTTCTCGGTACAATCTACTAATTGCCATTTTACACGCTAAAAGATAATATAAATTAGTCAACAAAAAATTCACAAGTACATCATGGGGTTAGACCAAGAGCTGCTTAAGCCCAGCGAGCCCCTTTTGATCGATTGCCCCAACGATTGCCCGAACTACTTGAGAGTTTTTGACCACTTTGGCTAATCCAATGAAACACCTTGGTGGCCCCCATTGAGACAAGAGGCCTTGCTCTCGTGCCAATCAAATCTGCAAGGAACACTATATTAGAGAATTCAAGAATCTCCCAAGTTCCACTCTCAAATTAGAAATAAAGATTTGACCCATGTGGCTACATCTTAATCTCTTTTGTGATAATGAAACTTAATACTATCATCTATATAGTATCTAGAAAAAGTTTCACCTTCAAGGAAGGGGTAACAATTAGACCCATGTGACCCATCCTATAAATTCCCAAATTATATGAAAATTCCCAAACTCCCTAATATAATGTTAAGTGCGGGGGAGAAGCTCCATAGCCAGAACACATTCTCTGTAGGGTTGGGTTTGAACTGCATAGGAGTGGCTTTGCTCTAGCTTATCAGCTTTTGCCATGATCCTATTAGAGAACCTATTAATCCATGCCTTTAAAGGATTTTGAGTAGGAATTGGGGCTTGAGCATATCTTCACTACTAAGTCTCGACGTTGTTGTCGCTACTAGCATGTCTTCCTTTGCAAGTAATTGTGCCAAAGCTATTGCCTAGTGTCAAATCTCCAACATTTTGGTAGTGTTCTTGCTTTGACAACCACTGCCTCCTCCTCTACTTTCATTAACTGTAGTTCCCATCCTTGCTTTAGTTCATTGAGACCAATTGGTGCAAAGTACCTCTTGTTGTGGTTTTTTCCCTAGATGAATCTGCTAATGATGAAGCCAATTCCTTGGAGCCCTTCTTTGTCCAACAAACAAAGGGAAAATAAAAAGTAGAGTAGATGAAGAGCTTGATAGTTTTGAGCCTGACATGCAATGGCCACTTAGTATTTTCCCATCAAGCAATCGTGACCTTGAGCTTGATAGTTTTGAGTCTGACATGCAACGGCCACCTAGTACTCTCCCATCAAGCAAACTTGACCTTGAGGTTGTCTAGAACCCATTGAGTGCATTGTGCTTCACTGACATCTGTACCCATGGGGACCCCCAAATATCTATACATATTGCCTCTTGGTACAATTTTCCCTTACCTACAAAAATCAAGTAACCTCTCCTTAGTTAGACTTATTCACTTAGACTTGTGGTAGTGTACTTTGAATCGTGCCACCTCCTCATAATTCTTTATGACATGCATCACTTTTTCAAAGCTCTCCTTTCTTAATGAGGATGACCAATCAACAATAGGTATGATCTTTGGACATCATCAAGTGAGTACTTCTCGAAATTGCCATAGTTCATTT
Source organism: Lygodium microphyllum (assembly GCF_053477565.2). Taxonomy (NCBI): domain Eukaryota; kingdom Viridiplantae; phylum Streptophyta; class Polypodiopsida; order Schizaeales; family Lygodiaceae; genus Lygodium; species Lygodium microphyllum. The sequence continues at coordinate 129,119,712 of NC_141157.1, forward strand.
TCTAGTTTTCCTAGAAGTCTTGAATATGGAGCATACTAGCAAGATTGCCACTTGTTATTGGGAAGACCTTGGCTATGCCACAAGCAAGAGTCTTAACTAGTATAAGGATAAACTGAAAATCCATTAGAATCAGCACAAGGCAACAATCTTCTTAACTAATGTTGTGCCACCCACGGTGCAATGTCGATTAGCTGTAGTTGAAATAGTCAATATAGTTGGGGTTTATGTGGTGATGAGAAAGAGAAGTTCTTGAAGGCTTATGCTAACTTGCAACCTTAGTGTCTTATAAATGTTCTCCAAATTAGTGAATAGTACATCCAACCCTAGAGTTTGTAGCCTCAAGTCCCAGAAGAATAGGAAATGACAATAGTCCAGACATTTTCAGAACTTAGAGTCTAGACTACACAAAATATAACATCAATACTAACCAAATTGGTGCTGTTGACATCAAAGAAATCTTGAATCAAGAGTATGAGTTTGAACTACAGATGTAGATTCAAGTGATAAGAGTAAAAGAATATGAATTAGATTAGTCTATCTTGGTCTAGAAAATACCACAACTAGTCAAGATTAGTGTCAAACTTTAGCCATCATTCCATCAAAAACTCATAATTTGGTTTGTTGACCGAATTCAAACATGCTATCACCTGGGAATATTCAAACATGAAAGGGTTGGATCCTTGTTTCTATCAATATGGGATTCCTCTAAAACCAGATGTTGTCCTAATAAAAATGCAATGCCATAGAATGAACCCTCACATGGCTAAACAAGTCAATTGGATCTTCCCAATTTCCATTTTTCTAAAGAGGAAGAAGAAGCTGTGGATATGTGTGGATTACAAAAGCCTTAATGTTGCCACAATCTCGGATCCCTTCCCTATCCCTTACCTGGATACTATCCTAGGGATGAAGTAGTTGGCCACAAGATGTACTTCTTTCTTTATGGTTTCAACGGATACAATCAAGTGCACCTTACTATAGAAGACCAATCTAGAACAACTTTCATCACTATGTCGTGAGTATATGTTTGTAAAGTGATGTGGTTCAGTCTCAAGAGTGTTGCGATCTCCTTTTAGAGAGGCATGCATGAGATTTTTGGCTTTACCATGTTGATTGTATGAGGGTATTTCTGGATGATTTCTGTGTCTTTGGAAAGGCCATGCTGTAACGTGTCCACCTGTTCGCTCGCAGGACACGTCTTAGTAGCCCATCGGGAAGAGAGTCTAGAAAGTGCCACCCTGCACTCCTACGGAATGTCACGGGGTTTGCGATCTAGGTCTTCCCAAGTCTGCCACGAAGTGGAAGCATTCCGGTTGTTCCCACTTAGGACTGACCTAAATCAGGGTTCTCCTAGTGGTCAAATTCCTAGAACGCCAGCTAGCGTTGAACCCCAGGCAAACTACTTTACGCAAAACCGTTAGGATCGAAGCGGATTCATGCTGCACTTGATTCAAGGAGAATGGGAAACGAGGGGGATGCAAAGCTCGACCTCTGTGCCCATAAGGCATAGTCCCATTCTGTTCCCCTAAAACAACATAAATCGGGACTCTAGTATCCTAGATTCTAAGTCAATGTTCCTTGCCGTTCATTTCCTTCGAGAAAAGTTCTCGGCCAACTGGGACCACCCATCCATAGGATGGACCCATGGCCACATCCACCGCACTTTCCTCAGGTTTGCTTTAGTTGTCTAATTACCTACCACATTTAGTTGGACACGCATAAAACAACTTCTTTAATTAGCCAATTAGTCATTGGTTCCTTCACGTAATCTTAGCACTTGACATAGAAAAACAGTATCAAACAAGTTCCTTTTCAACAAGTTAGTCTTATTTATCTTTGGAATACATCATATAATCCAGCCGGAAGGCTAATCCATAATCCACCCAAAGGCAATCCATAATCTGCCCGAAGGCAATGCAGCAATCCACAGGGATTACTAATCCAAGTTTCTGCCCATAGACTAGTATGCGGGCCTCAAGATCCAATCTCGAGTCACGTCAACCTCTTGTGCAGGGCCCGGAAGGCAATGGATTTACAGCCAGAGCCCCCTGGCACCCAAGTGTCCTCGTGCTCCAAGTAGCGCCCAACGGAGAGACCTCTCGCGGCGGGTTCGGTCCACATTCCCGGTGCGGCTAACAACCCCCTTGGTTAGGGTCAAGTAGACAGTCGGGGGTAACTGATGCTACCTCTCCCTCCAGGCCTTCAACCTAAAGCATTAATTATCTTTCCATCTTTTTAGTTTCTTGAGCAAAACAATACAAACAGTGCTCCTAAACTGTACAAACACAATCAATCCAATGGTCGTTTTTATTTGGCCAACTGCTAAGGTGTGAATCCTTTTCTCCGAATGTGTCTAGCATCTGATTCGGGATCAATTGCAACTTGGCAACATCCTCAAGTGTTTGTTTGTTTACCCTTTTGTCCTTGGGTTAGGGTCATACCCTGTCAACCCAAATTAACCAATACCTTAGGTTTCTTAAGTTAAAACAATAAATCCTGGAGTGTTGAGTATTGAAATGACTTGTTTTTTGGCTGATTTTTGTTGTTTTTGAGAGCTGAATGGTTGATTTTATGAGATGATTGATTGATTTAGAAGTCGATTGAGAGTGTTTTGGATGATAATGATTGTGTTTTGGAAGTTCATGATGTTTGTTGGTGGTTCTGTGATGTTCTGATAGGTTCTGTATACCTTCTGTTTTGTTCTGTTTTGGTCTGTTTTGGTCTGTTTTGTTCTGATTGTCTTCTGTGAAGAGGGATGGAGTATTGTTTGATGAAGAATGAGATATTGTGAAAGCTTATTGAATGGTTTGTGAGAGTTTGGAATGGTTTGAGAATGAGTTATGTAGTTTTGATGACCTTCTGTAACCTTCTGTAAGTCTTCTGTAGAGCTTCTGCTTCTGTTCTGTTTCTGTTCTGTTCTATACTGTAGCTGTTCTGGTACTGTTCTGTAGACTGTTCTGTATGCTTCTGTAAGTGTTCTGTGGAATGTATGTGTGACTTTGGGAAAGTTTTCTAGCCTTGGAAAGAGGTGAATACAAGTGCAAAAGAGCTGAAGGAAGTGGAAGAAGTAGCTGCTGAAGATTCAAGTGAAGACTAGAGTGAAGTGACAGTAGTGAGCTATGAAAAGACACTGTAGTGGCTCTGGTGACCCTTCATATCAGACATACCTCTTGGGAGGGGTATCCACGACCTAAGAAGGGTTATTGAGAGTGATTTTTGAGAGATTGTAGTGAGGACATGATGTATTATTGATGGAGAGAGAGAGAGAGTCAGAGATAGCCAATTTTACTGAAACAGAGTGATTGTATATGAGAGATTGAGAGAGAAGACTATGAAGATATTGAAGATGAATACTATGTGATGTATTTCCATTCAAAGATGGTGTATTTCTTTGCTTTCTTTGTTCTATTGATGGATTTTGTGAAGATGTTGAAGAATATGGTTGATTCTATCAAAACCGTGGGAGGTCTACATGATGCTGTATGAAGATTTGTTGTGCCTGGTGTTCTTTTCTTCATTGTGATCATATGAAACATGATAAACAAGCTTGTTGATGTTACAAGATAGATTTTCTTGCAAGAGAATTCCCTTTTCCTTGGTGTTCCTCTCGGGGCTCCATGTTTTTTGTGCACAGCCGGGGAAACTTGCCATCAACAAGCACCAGAAGAGGCTGAAAATGAAGGAAATGGCATTGCCAAGAAGAGAAGAATTCAATGGATGTTTGTAAAGTTCCTTCTTCCACTGAAGAGTTGGAATTCCTCATAATCAAAGCCACTTTCCACAAAAAGTTCATCCCACAATGGCGGAAACACATCACCATCATGATGCATGCTCTATGTGGTGGACAGTTTCCTCTTCCTGTTGAAGCAGCATAAACTTGCATCTTGGTGGCAAACTGTTTGGGAACGAACTGAAGAGCAGAAACAGAGAGAATGACCATCCATGGAAGATTTGGCATTCATTGAGAAGTTTCTAGATAACATCAAGTGGGAGATTGTGAAGAAGCTTCAGGAGTCTTGGTCTGTAGAGGTTCACAGGGACAAGAAGGAAAAGAGTTGGAATTTGTTCGTGGACGCTCAACAGCAAGATACATGGGATGCTTGGTGTACTGATAATCTTCTGTTTGTTCAATTAGCAACCCACTGGAAGTTGGTAGATAGAGTGTTTTTCACAACATACACTGTTGAAACCATCAGAAGTTGGCATTACTATGATGATGGCACCACCACAATGCTCAGACGTATGCATTTTGACACCTTCAGAACCGAATACCTTCCTCTGTGCAGTGGAATGAAAGAAGAATTCAGGGACGTTGAAAAGAAAGAAGTAGAAGAAATGTTGGCAAGAGAGTCCTCCAGAGACTGAAGCCTTCTGTTAACCCTCTGTGGAGCACTAACAACATAGTGGAGCCACACCCCTAATGAATGACGCAATAAAGAGGCAAGCGTTAGAACGAGTCCAGAGGTACGTAAGAAGAGAGAAAGTAAAAATCAAGGCTGAGAACGAGCTAGCAGCAGAAGCTGCCTTTGACGCCCTTGCGGAACTCTTTACAGAAGTCCCAATGGCACATCAAGCCCTTCCTCCTGCTGGAGGTCCACTTCCAAGCCAGATCCGTCCTGGAAATATTGATGACAGGCCAGCGAATGTAGTCCCATTGCCAGTTTTTAAGGGAGAGTACAATGAAGACCCCGATCTTCATGTAGCAGAGTTTATGGTAGCGTGTGTGGCTAACAATGCCAGAACCCCTGAGCATTGGTTAGCGATATTCCCCGCCACTTTCAAGGGCGCGGCGTTTCAGTGGTATGAGAGACAAGCAGCAGGAACTTTTGGCACATGGGACGACCTGAAGTTGGCCTTCCTCACTAAATTCAGGCATGAAGGTTTTGAAGAGCGGATGCGAGAGGAATTTATGAACCTAAGTCAGTCTTCTGGAGAAAGAGTGGAAGCTTATGTCTCACGAATGGAATCCATCCTGAAGAGATGGACTAACCATAATCTAGATGATGGCATTCAGAAGGGGGTGTTTCTTAGAGGATTACAACCAGAAGTCCGTAAGTTTGTGGAGCTACAAAGACCAGCCACCCTGCAAGCTGCAACAGAAGGTGCAAGACTGTACGATGAAGTGGAAGCTAGATTAGCAATGAATACAGGAAGAGGAGTCCTACCTCCTCTGATGCCAGGAATGATGTACCCACCAAATGCAGTTCCTGGGACTGTCCCCTACCCTTACCAACAGATGCCCCCGGTATCACATTACAGTGCACCAAATCCACAGTGGCCACAATCCCTGCCTCAAATGATGGTTCAACCACAACAACAATGGTCCCAACCCATTTCCTCAATGACAAATCAGCAGCAACAGTGGAATCCTACCAACTAGAGCCAACATCCAACAGTTCAAACAGGAACACTAAATCAGAACCAGAACAGAGACCCCTCTGTACCAGCCCAACCAGTTTATGCAGTGATTACAGAAACTCCTCAAAACCCTCCTGCCAGTACGTCAGGAGGAGAAAGCTTGAAGGATTATTTATCCAACTCAGTTGCAAACATAAAAGAGGAGTTGATGGATGTGATTACAGAGCAGCTACAGACGTTGAAAGTGAATACCGCGAGCATATCCAACGTTGCAGGAGCAGGAAGAGATGTGATGCGGTCAAATACTTGGTGTGGTAAGTGTCATCAAGCGGGCCATTTAGCCACTGAATGTACACAAAAACCAACCATTCCTGGAGCCTTTTGTTCCTACTGTTTGCGGAAGAACCATACAGAGGACATTTGCTCTCTAAAGGAGATGCATGATAAGAGAAGGAAGGAAGAAGACGCAAGATTCAACCTGCTGGAATCCAAAATGACAACACAGGATATTGGACCCAAGCCTAGAGAGTTTGGTCCTAATTTTGGACCTAGAAGATTTCCCTCCCAAAGTTATAGAGGAAGACAGTCTGGCGGTGGTCAGAGATCAGAAGTGGAATATTACAGATGCGGAGAAAAGGGACACATTTCACCAAATTGTCCAAATCCTCGAAGGTCAGTGGATTACAAGCCCTTATGCAGTCGATGCAAAGGAGAAGGCCACACTGCAAAAGACTGTCCAAGCCCAGCCCCAGTGAAAAACAATGCTACTGATAGTCCAGCCAAGGCCCAAGAGCCTACCTCCAATTTAGTGGAATTGGAAGTTGCTGCCATCACACGTGCAAAGCAGAAGGAATCACCTACCTAGAAAGAAAATAACCCTCCTGCCAGAACAGTGAAGTTCAGTCTTCCAGCAGAAGAACAGAACAGAACAGAGCCTAACAGTGCCGTACGGAGCACTACAGCGCCATAGAGAGTTACAAAGATAGTTACAGAGGCAGGACCAGAGGTCCAGGAGACGGAAGAGGAGGAAGTGCCACAATTGGCAAAAGAAGCTCCTGTAATTCCTCTGTTGGAAGAAAGAGGGAAAATGAAAATGGGTGTTGCCCCATTCCCTAATCGGTTAGAGAAGCCAGTGGATCCTATTAAGGAATACGATCTGGTCAGAGATCTAGATAACTTTAAACCAAACCTCACATTCCGACAATTATTGATGTTGTCTCCCAGTTGCCGAAAAAGGTTCAAAAGTATACTGACAAGACGACGTGGTTTAAGGATTGCTCCCTCAACAGCAACAAAGCCCAACAAGGCTCCAGAGCCTGTAAAAGAAGTGGATGTAGCTAATGCTTTCCTAGATCCAGGTACTCCAGAGACTGGCGTGTGGATAGAAGGCTGCTTCATTGCAAATGCCCTGATTGATGGTGATTCATCAGTAAACATTATGACAGATATTGCAATGAAGGATTTAGGCCTACAAGGTGTGCAACCAACCCAATGGCTCATCAGACTGGCAGATTAGAGCAGAATCAAGCCTTTGGGCATTCTCCCATATGTGAAGACTACAGTGGCTGGAAAAGATTATTGGCTAACCTATTTGGTGGTGAAGCCAAACTCTTATGGTACATCTTATCCTCTATTACTGGGCAGACTATGGCTTTTTGAAGCCAGAGCAAGGACGGATTGGTTCAAAGGAACCTTGACCTTGGGTAGAGGACCCAACAAAGTGGTGCTGAAACTGTATGGTTCTCAAAAAGGACATGGATCCACCTCCTTGGAATTATCTTTTGACTCCCCTAATGAGGCTACAGATGGGACATCAGTAGATGAAGATGCTGTCAAACAGATACTTCCCAAGCAAACAGTGGCACATTCTTTAACAGTGGATACTCTAAGCCGACTTCCAAAAGATGCAAAGCCGTTATCAATGGGTAAATACTTCCTGCCTGAATCAGGCATGACTTCTGAAATCACTTCTGACAGTGAGATAGAAGCATGGATGTACTGTTCTCCCTGTTACATGGCCACAGCAAAAGCAGAAGCAGAAGCAGAAACAGAAGCAGAAGCAGAAGCAGAAGCAGAGACAGAGACAGAAGAGGATGGATATGATATGGACGAAGAAGATTATGAAAGTGAAACGGAAGAGTCTATCCCACCTGAAGAGGATACATTTGAGGAAGAAGTTCCAGAAGCATCAGAAGCCAATGAGCTCATGCTATGGGACAGAATGGTGATGGTACCATTTGGTTTGGTAAATGGATCTTCTCATATGCAAAACCTTTATAAGAAATGGATTAAGAAGAACAAGCCATCTTTCAGGAGTGGCTCATGCCGTCCTAACCCATCCTTGCCGAAGAAAGATGATGATGATGCACCGTGCCAACCAGCACCAGTCCCACAAACCCAACAGGCATCAGAGGGTCCCTGTTATGTGACATTCTTGGATGTGTCATCTTCAGAAGAGGAGTCTTCAAGTCAAGAGGTAATTAATCTTGAAACCAAACCCGAAACGGCTCTTATCCCATTCCAACATCTTAAGGAGCAACCTAAGTCTCCACCAAAAGAAGAAGTTGGTTCTAGTGGGACATCAGAAGAGGACATCACTCCCTTGAAGGAGTCGGATCTGTATCCAGAAGCAGTCCGTGGGACCTTCATCCGTGAAGTAGAAGGTGAAAGGCAGTTAACCTTTGTGGATGCAAAAGGCACTGAACGCCACTTGAAGGTGGGTAGTAGCCTCCCAGAAGAGGAATTGTCAACCTTGTACAACTTATTGAAAGAAAATTTGGACGTGTTTGCATGGTCCTACAAAGACCTAAAGGGGATTGATCCCACGATATGTCAACATCATATTGACTTAGAGCCTGATGCCAAGCCAGTACGGCAACGACAGAGGCGAATGAACCCGAATTATTCCACATTGGTGAAAGCGGAGCTGTTGAAGCTTCTGGAAGCCGAGTTCATCTATCCAGTGGCAAATAGTGAATGGGTTTCACCCATCGTGGTTGTACCCAAGAAGAATGGCAAATTGCGAATATGTGTGGATTTCCGAAAGCTTAATTCTAAGACAAAGAAGGATCACTTTCCTATCCCTTTCACAGACCAACTGTTGGACACAGTGGCAGGACATGAGCTTTATTCTCTTCTGGATGGATTCAACGGATATAACCAAGTCCAAATCGCGGAAGAAGACCAATCCAAGACAACCTTCACCACAGAATGGGGAACCTATGCTTACCGAGTGATGCCATTTGGGCTCTGCAATGCCCCTGCTACTTTCCAACGAGTCATGATGGCCGCATTTCAAAATCATCTGCACGACTTCATTGAGGTATATTTGGATGACTTTTGTGTCTATAGTTTGATCAGTGAACACTGGGGACATTTGGAGCAATGCTTTGACCGATGCCGGGAGTATGGGATTTCCCTCAACCCCGACAAATGCATCTTTGGGGTCTCTTCTGGAGTTCTGTTGGGCCACATTGTCTCTGCACAAGGGATATCCACAGACCCTGCAAAGATTGAAAAGATCGCAGCTCTGGCAGCACCCACCAACCTCAAACAGTTGAGGGGATTCCTAGGCCATGTGGGTTACTACAGGAGGTTCATAGCCCACTTTGCAACAAAGGCAACCTCCTTGCACAAGCTCCTAAGGAAAGATGCAGAGTTTACTTGGACGGAAGAATGTGACAAAGCCTTCCACACTCTGAAGCAGTGTCTGATAGAGGCACCCATTCTGCAACCTCCTGATTGGACGAAAGAGTTCCATGTACACAGTGATGCATCAATTGAAGGTTTAGGTGCTATCCTCTGCCAAAAGGGCTCCTCCAAATTGGATCAACCAATCTATTATGCAAGCCGAAAAGTCACTGATAGGGAACGGAACTATACAGTGACAGAGCTGGAGTGCTTGGCAATGGTGTTTGCCTTGGAAAAGTTTCGCCATTACCTCCTATCTACCCACTTTAAATTTTATGTGGATCATGAGGCCCTATCCTTCCTGATGAACAAAGCGGATGTGAAAGGACGAATGATGAGATGGATCCTTCTATTCCAGGAGTTCGACTTTGAGGTGATTACTAAGCCTGGTCGTTCCCATGTTTTGGCTGATCATCTGTCGCGTATCCCACAAACTGCAGACGAGGAGCAGGATGATCCAGACCTCCCTGATGCTTCCCTATTCTTGGTAGAAACTGTAACTCCCTGGTATGCAGACATTGCCAATCTACTGGCAACCCAACAGTACCCTCCTGGTATTTCTAGTTGGGAAAGGAAGAAGCTCATGCTAGAATCAGCCCCCTACACCCTGCTAGGCGGCGCACTGTACAAGAAAGGCAAAGATGAAGTGCTCAGAAGATGTGTTGCAGGAGAAGAGATTGGGATTGTTCTGAAGGCTTGCCACGACGAGCCATGTGGAGGTCACTTTGCAGGAGAAGCTACAGCCAGGAAGGCTCTGCTAGCAGGTTATTGGTGGCCTACCATCCACAAAGATGCTTATGATTACTGTAAAAGATGTGATGCTCGTCAAAGAATGGGGAAACCCACCAAAACAAGTGCCATGCCACTGCAGCCTATTCTTCCCCTGAAGCCATTTGAGAAGTGGGGCATCGACTTCGTAGGTCCAATCGATCCTCCTACCAGAAGGAAGCAGAACCGATACATCCTTGTATGTACGGATTATGTTACAAAGTGGTGTGAAGCTAAAGCCCTAAAGCGGGACGATGGTAACAGCGTGGCCCTGTTCATGTACGAGAATATCATCACCCGTTTTGGTAGTCCCTTAGAGCTGGTAAGTGATAGAGGCACTCATTTCCTCAACAAAGTCATGGAAGAGTTGACAGAGTTGTATAAGATCCGCCATCACAAGTCCACTCCTTATTACCCCAGAGCCAACGGCCAAGTCGAAGTCACCAATCGCATCCTCTGCTCGATTCTGACAAGAACAATTGCCGCACATCGTCGTGATTGGGATGATCGACTTACAGAGGCCCTCTGGGCGTACAGAACCTCCCATAAAGCAGCAACGGGATAGACACCTTTCCAGTTGGTGTATGGAACAGAAGCTGTTTTTCCTGTTGAACTAGAACTACCCTCTTTGAGAGTGGCTATCAAAGAGCGTTTGGGGGAGGATGATTCACTGCAACGCCGTCTCCTGCACCTGGAATGTTTGGACGAAATTCGTAGGATGGCTCTACAGTGCATGGAAGCCACGCAAGCTCGACGCAAGGCTTACCATGATAGCTTCATCAAGCACAAGGAGTTCCAAGAAGGTGATTTGGTCCTAGCCTATGATTCACGCTTTGGCAAGTTTCCTGGCAAGCTTCAACAGCGGTGGATGGGCCCCTATAAGGTACTTGCCGTCAACCCTAATGGTTCTGTCCAAGTACAGACCGTTGATGCCTCTGATGACCCCTTTCTGATCAATGGATATCGCCTGAAGAAGTACTTCCCTCCTTGGGGATCTTGACAATTACGGACACTTGATCCTTTCCCTCTTTGGCACGGCACTGTACTTCTTATGATGCTACTTCTGATAGCCGTTCTTCAATCACTCCTGATGAAGTGGACGTAACCCTCTGTCCCCTTAAACTCCCCTTCCAGCCTTGATCTCTTATCCTCTATTTTCCACCAGCGACAGTGGTGAGGTTGGTCTTGACACATGGTTTTTCTACCATTCCCTTGCTCAATTTGCAGAAAAAAAAAAACGAAAAAAAACAAAACAAAACATATCGGTCATGGGAGAAAAGGACTTAGGTCCCTGTCATGCCGACCTATTCTTCGAGAAAAGGTGGAAACACCCTCGGGAATAGGGGAAAATAAGAAAAAGAAAAAGAAAAAGAAAAAGAAAAAAAAAATCTGTTATGAGAGAAAATGAAGAAATTCCCTGTCATAGCAGGCCTTGTTCCAAGAAAAGGTGATAAACGCCCTTGGGCGAGAAGCTGGCTGTGGAAAAGGTGGTAACACCCAACAGTACAGAAAGTGGATTCATTAATTGATATTCCTAGGATCCAATTCCGAAGCTGCCTCCCTTGGTACGCTGTGTCCTGGGTCTCTCCGCAAAGTGACTACCTGTCCTCTCGCAGACGACATGTTCCTATCCAATAAAACGTTCGATTTGATGGCTACCTCCCTGGGTACGCCTCTTCAACAACTGATGACGCGATCTTCATCGCCAACCCCTTGAGTGATGTGAACTTTCATCCTAACCGGATGGGGAAGTGAGTATGGTTGCCCTCTGTATCTATCAACAACGAGTGAGACAGAGGGTGGGGCGAGTGACCAATCTTTTCCCTTCAAATCAAATGAGAGGTGAGAAGTGTGAATGAAGTGTTGCACGCACGGGATGGGCCTCTCAAAGCACAAAGCACAATTTGTTTATGTGCACTGCACCATAAGGCTCCCTGGCCTTCCTTCTCACACCGTATGCCGGCACAGGGCGGGATGCACAGTTGCACCATCAAATGCGCACAAGGCATACAACCTTTGCACAAGTGACTGTGAGGATTATATCAATGGGTTTTAGGAAAAGGCTGCCCTCCTGTATCTATCAACAGAGAGTGAGACAGAGGGTGGGTTGAGTTTGACTGGAGTTTCTTCAATCATTTACCAAGAGGTGTGTTTGAGGGACGTTACGACACTTGGAGTCAGGTATGTTCCACTTTCCCTGTGCACCCACGGGATGGGTCTTTACCGTCATCACAAGACACGTCACCCTGTTCTGTACACTGCACTGTAAGGCTCCCTTGCCTTCCTCCTTGCACCTATGCCAGACGGGTTGGACGCACTAATGCACCATCAACTGTGCACCCTGGCATACTCCTTCTCCACCATTCCCCCCTTGTCGATTCCTCAACCGGGTATGAGATATGGGTTTTAATCATTCTTCCTCGAGTGATATTAGTCATGGGGCGAGTGACTGTTCTTTCATTCCAATTGAGTGACTGTGAGTTGAGTATAGTATCCCTCATCATCGACAACACATTTCATGCGATTCCTTCGACTAGCTACCTCCCTGGGTGCTGCCGCGTGGTCCCTGCCATGACGGACGTGTGCCAAGAAGATGCCTTGGTCCCTCCAGCACCGACAACCACACTGGACGTGCCGTCGACACTCAACCTTGATTCTTGACGAAACGGGCCAAGTTTTTCTAACCCTACACTTCGGGTTCTTCGTGACGTTCATGTTTTAAGTATGGGGACGTTAGTGGATGGTCTATGGCATGGTCCTAGGTCCCTGTTGCTCGGTTAACCCTATCCGTTAAGGTCTTAAGTGTGGGGACGCGTCCCTGCGCGTCTACCGTGCATACATTTCTGCATATGCCTTAACCTGTTCATGCATGTATGCCATGCCTTGTTGTTACCCTGATGGGGTCCCTTCCCACCCACCCGGTTATGTTCCACCCACCCTTGGGGCTGTTTCCTTGCAGTTTTCTTTCATTCCTTGATTTTGAGGTCCTGTCATGTGAATGCACCCTACGTTCACCAAAGTCCCAATCCCACCTTATAGCCTTGTTCCTCCCATTGAACTGACCATTTTTCCTTTTTACTTACCTTTGTTCCGGTGCACGATTTTCAAGTTATTAATTTTTGAAGCATTTTGCGCAATTTAGCCGGTTTTCCATGTGAACATACTTTTCTTGCTTTGGAACCGTGATCTGCCATCATAGCCCTGACAACCACTTTCCCCCTGACATTTTTCCTTTTTATTCCGCATCATTCCGCTACACGGTTTGTCCGTTATTAATTTTTCGGGTTTTCACGACTTTTTCGTGTGTATTTTTGACGTTTTTCCATGTGAACCTGCCCTATTTGCATCGGACTTCCAATTTGATTTGACAACCGTGTCCCCTGTGCCTTCCCTTACCTTTTTCCTTTTTCCTCCCCCCTCTTTCGACTTCTGGATTTTTTATTATTAATCTTTAAATATGTTTTCGGGAGTCTTTTTGGTGTTTTTCGCATAGGAACCCCTCCTATTTCCACCGAAACTGCGTTTTCACGTGATAACCCTATGACACTCCTCCCTACGGACATTTTTCCTTCTTACTGCATGTCATTCCGGTGACTGGTTTGTCCGATATTAATTTCTGATCCCATTTTCGGGTTTGTTTTTTGGGTTTTTCCCATGTGAACGCGTCTTATCTCCGTCGGAATTATGTTTTGATGTGATGGGATTGTCGGGCACATCTTTCTACACCCTTTTCCTTTTTTTTGCACCTCGTTCCGATGCATGGATCTTTCGATATTAATTTTTAATTGCATTTTGTGGTCCGGTTTTTCTGTTTTTTGCACGTGACCGCCTTTTACCCCTCCCGGAACCTCCATCGCATATTTTCCTTATTTTCCACCTGCCGTCCTGCCCACTTTTTGTTTTTACGCTATTTCATTTTGACGTCCGGATTGGGAGTTATTAATTTTTCTTTATTTTTATGTGTATTCGCGCGTCCGTCTTGCGGGTGAACGCGCCTTTTTTTTCGATTTTACGTATCTCCACGCGCCCCGGTCGTGTCCGCATGACCCATATCGTCATCCCGGTGCCATTTCAATCCCGTCACGGCAAATTTTTTTACCCCGCCCCGCACACGTGCGCGGGACGGGGGTACGCGCCCTTGTCCCTTACCCCCCTATTTTCCTTGTCCCTACCCACCCCTTACCCTCTTGGCCCCTACACAACCCATGGCCTCCCCATGGGCCCCCTCCCCGATTACACCCACCTGCCCACCCCTTCCCCCCAACCGCCCAACCCCTTCCCTCCAACCCCCTCCCTCTCCCTCTTCTTTCTGCGTACTCCTCCCTCTCCCTCCTCCTCCATCTCCTTCCTCCATTCCCTCCCTCCCTTTCTTCCTCCTTTCCTCCTCCTCCCTCTCCTCCTGCTCCTTTCCTCCCCTCCTCCTACTCCTCCTTCCCCTTCTTCTTCCCCTTATTCCTCCCTCTCCCGGCTCCTCCCACCCTCTCCTTCTCTTCTCCTTCCTCCCCCCACCTTCCCCTCCTTCCTCTCCCTCCAGCACGCCGCTGTCCTCCCCCGGCCGCCCTGCTGAAGACCGTCGCTGTCGTCGGAGTGCAGGTCGCTCGACCTCCAGACCGTCGCCGCTGGACGCGCTCCAGCCGCCGCCTCCCTCTGTGCCGCCGGACGCGCTCCAGCCGCCGCCTCCCTCTGTGCCGCCACGTGCTCCAGACGCCGCCGCCACCGTCCTCTTCTCCGCCTCTCCTCCTTCCCCACCACCCACTTGCCACCACCTATCTCCTCCTTGCTCCTCCTCTCTAACCCCTCTCTAACCCTCATTAGGTTAGTTAAACTAACCCTAATTAAGTTAAACTAATCCTAATTAAGTTAATCTAACCCTAGTTAACTTAAACTAACCCTCATGTAGTTAGTCTAACCCCCCCCTTAGGTTAACCTCACCCTGGTTAGGTTAGTTACCCCCTAGGTTAACTAACCCCCCTTAGGTTAGTCCCCACAAACCTAACCTACCCTGACTAATCTACCCTGACTAACCTAGCTGACTAACCTAGCTGACTAATCTACCATGACTAACCTAACTGACTAATCTACCCTGACTAACCTAGCTGACTAACCTAGCTGACTAATCTACCCTGACTAACCTAGCTGACTAACCTAGTTGACTAACCTACCCTAACTCACCTACCCTCACTCACTTAACCTGACTTGACTTAGTTAGCCTAACATGACTTACCCACACTAACCAGACTTAACTGACTTCTTTCTAACTGACTTATTTGATTAATATGATTTATGTGATTTAATTAATTTCTAACTTAATTTTTCCATTAAAAAATTCAGAAAAAATTCTAAAAATTCATTTTGTTTTTTGCCAATTTTTGGGAGTTTGTCCGCTGGAAATTACCTACCCTAAAATTTCTGCAAATTCAATATTTCCTAATTAATTCCCCAAATTGCCAATAAATGTAGAAAATTCATTTAAAAATAGTACAAATTCTAAAAAAATTCTCCAAAATTCCCCTCCCCTCCCTTGCTCATTTTCCATTTATTCAACCATAAATAATCCCAACTTAACAAAAAAAAAACATAAAAATAAAAAATCAAAATCAAAATAAACAACCAACACAAACCAAATCCACACATCCGCTAAGGTGTTCTGTTTGTTGTTTCATCATTGCTCTTTACTTTTTCCTTTACTGGATTCACTTCTTTTGGGAGACTCTCCTGTGCGCATTCCTGCATTACATACACACCCCTTCCAGGTATTTATTTTATGTGCTTTATTTATTTTCATTTCCCCCTTAATCACAAATTAATTGTTAAAATGAACCCTTTAATTCACCCATAGTTTCCACGCGCATTCGCGCTCAACACACATACTTTTTAATTAGAATAAACCCGCCGTTCACTTAGCACGCGCTACGTGCGCTACAGAGGCACTTTAAAATTTTAATTAAAATAAACCAGCCATCACATGAGCACGCGCTGGCAAAAAAGCGCTCCACATCACCTTAATTTGTAATCAATGAATTGCATTTAGAGACCTAGTCGGAAATCGAAGTCCAGGAATCGAATAACTGCACCGTTTTCACCTAATAATTGGTAATTTAATTTATAATAAGGAACCGCCGTTTTCTTGCTAAGGTTTATCACCTAATAAAAATTCACCGATTTTTAATAATTTATTAAAATGAACCCTTCATTAAATTAATTCCCCCCTCACTACACTTACTTCCCCTTTTTCATGAACCGTTTTGTGGGATGGGTATGCGCAGTCATTAGAGTTATTTTCCATGGTCCAGTTTTGGTTTCTCACAGATGTAGTATTGATATGTGTCGGATGTGGTCTTATTTTGGTTTATTGTCTTAGTTACGGTTACGGGTACGGTATGCAGTTTTTTTTCTTTTATTGCCTGATACGGGGTTCTGGGTGTTTGTCTGATGCATCGTATGAAGCTTTCGGTCGCATTTGTCTCAAGGTCATGTCAAATTTTTTCTAGGATGTGGTTTACTTGGGGTTAGTTGGTCGAGTCGCGTTTTTTTGTTTGGTTATTCTCTTATCCTTGATTTTTTGTTTGTTGCTTTGCAGGCATTCTCCTTGATTGTCTGTGTTTGTGGTGTGTGTGTAACCATCTGAATGGCGCCTTCTCATGCTCCTCCTCCTATCCAGTACGTCCCATTAGTTAGTAGGGATTACTCTTCCCTACTTACTTTTGAGCCTCTCACAAAGGCGGGACTTGCTGCTTTTGTGGCTACTCCTTTTCCCCTGCTTCCAGAGGATTCGTCGTTATGTGATGAGTTCCTGGCCTCTTACAGCAAGAAGACAGGCGTAGTCCAGGGCATGTCTATGACTTTGACATCTCGAGGCTTAGGGAAGGCTCTGTCTTTACCCTTCAAAGGAGAACCTTTTGTGACCACTCGTCAGCTCTTCTCTAATGAAGAGATTCTCAAGCTGTTGCAGAAGCAGACAAGGGAAATCCTCGATGTTAAGAAGGTGATAAACTCTTCAGGAGTTTCCTTTTCTATGATCACTGATCCCGTATGGAAGACGATCTGTCAGTTCCTTCAGGACAGGTTTATGCCTGCCAAAACGCCATCCCATTATTTGTCC
Source organism: Lygodium microphyllum (assembly GCF_053477565.2). Taxonomy (NCBI): domain Eukaryota; kingdom Viridiplantae; phylum Streptophyta; class Polypodiopsida; order Schizaeales; family Lygodiaceae; genus Lygodium; species Lygodium microphyllum. The sequence continues at coordinate 129,136,630 of NC_141157.1, forward strand.
AAAGAGCTTTTCACAGCTTCCAGGATGGTGTTGAAAGGAGTTGCTATTGATTGGAGCACTTACCTCCTCACTAAAATGGATCAGCATTTTGTTAAAGTCACCAGGGGTAATGTTACCAATGTTACATACGGATCATATTTGTCTGCCTTCTTGACCTATTCAGGTTTACAGAAGACTGTGCCTCCACCTCCTCCATCAGATCCAGTACCTCCTCCTCCACCTTCAGAAGAGTCAGAACCCATTGACATAGAGGATGATGATTCTCCGCCTCCCCTGGTCATACAACGCAAACGCTTGAAGAGGGTAGCGGATAAATCCCCTGCTGTACTTCCCTGAGTGCCTATCCCTGCTACCTCTGGCAGTGAACTCCCTGGGTATCTCACTTGTAATAAGCTGTTCCGAGCACATCAAGAAGGATCCTTGGAGATCTCAGTTCCTTCCCTGAACAGTCTCGTTTCAGGAGATGCCATTCCTTTCCTCTGCAAGGATAGTCAAAGTTCCATTGAGTTGTCAGTGACAGCCTGTGTTCAACAGCTGTACGCATCTTTCTATGAAGAGCTCATGCAGTCTAAGGACCAGTTGCATAAGGCAACATTTGAGTTAGCTTCTGCTAAGGATACCCTAGCAGATTTATTTAAGCAAATGGAACAGCAAACCCAACTGGTTGCCACCTAAAGCGATGAGATTTCTTCTTTGAAGACCCGGTTACTCGAGGCTCACTCCCAGGTTACTAGCCTTTCCGTAGAGAAGGAGAGGATGTCCAGAGAAGCGAAGGAATTCCAAGTTATCTTAGATGACAAACTGTCAGCTTTACAGATTGCTAATGACACAGTGGCTAACCAAGCCTCCCAAATCCAGCAGTTGCAAGATCAGCTTGCAAAGTCCCGCTCTGTTCCTCCAAGCCCTCCTGTTCCATTAATTCCTTCTCTTTCACAGCAGGACTTGGCTGCTCTTCAGAGACAGGCTACTTTGTGCCCTCTATTCCAAGATAAAGTGGAACGATTGCAGTCCAGAATGGACTTGTTATGGTCTACCTTTGAACAGTTTCAGGATTATGTTCTACCAGACCATTCTTTCTTTGTCCACTACCACTTACAGAAGTTGGTCTTCTACATGAAGCTTTCCACGATGGATTTACCTTTTCCAGAGGATGGTTGGAGTGGGGCTTGGTCTGCTGAGTTGTTGACAGAGGTAGTCAGAATGGTCTTTGAAGATTCTGTTACGCCAGATACCATGTTGATGTCGTACATGTATCTACGCGGAGATTTGTTAATTCCAGATGAGGTAGATATGGCATGGTATATGGGGGATGTGGTCTTTGTGGAGAATCAGAGTTTGCAGCAGTAGAATGTGTGCACAAGAGGGAGAGAAGAGCTCAAAGTACAAGAATGAAATCTTGCTTACTAAGTTGCTTAGAGTACAACTTGGGTACACTCTCTCACAGTGATAGTGACCCATAGGCTGTTTATATAGCCCTTTGCCAGCTAGGGTTAGGGTTTCCCCTGCCCTTAGGGCTATTCACACCCATCTACCCTTATACTCCCTTGCTTACAGTGGGTTTCTATGCCCATCTTCTAACACCCCCCCTCAATGCCAGGGTGGCATTGGATTACAAGACATGTAAAAGATCCCCCCCCTTTTTGGATGCCTTTATAAATCAGGCTTACAAGGTTGTTCTAGGTAGATGATTTAGATAGTCAAAACAGTCGATCTTCAGATGAATTGGAGACATAGTTGGCCACCAATTCTTTAGGTATTTCAGGAGTGTTGGGGCATTTACTTGTTATATGCCCTGTCTTCTTGCATTTGTTACATTTCATCTTCTCAGGATACTTCTTCCAGCAGTTGTTTACAAGATGTCCTTTTTTCTTGCAGAAAGAACATTTAGTGAGAACTGTATGAACCAATACTTGTTCACGGGAATTTGAAGTTGCCTGACTGTTGCTGCTTTCTTTGTGGTTCCTCTTTTCTTCATCCAAACAGGATTGAATGGTACTTGCCAAAGTAGGATCTGGAATGTTTGTGAGAGTGGTTACAAGAGTAGGGAACACCTGTTTTACAGCTTTTAGGAGAATAGCAATAGCATCTTCTTCAAGTATTGGAGCTTGTACAGAAGCAAGTTGTGCCATAAGTCCCTTCATATGAGAAATGAATTTTCCCAAATCTTCTCCTGAACGGTATTCCAGGCTGAAGAATTCAATTTTAAGGAAGATTTTAGTATTCTTCCCAGTGGCTCCATAGAGCTTTTCAAGCTCATCCCATTTTTCTTTAGCAGTGCTTAGTTGATCAACATGATGAATCAGGGATTCATCTAAGTGTAGCATTATGATTGCTTGAGCCCGTTGGTCATCCTCTATATCAATCATATTTGCAGAGTTTACAACTCTATTGCCTTGAATAAGAGGCCAATACCCTCTCTCCATCATTTTGTATTTTATAAGTACTTGCCATGGATGGAAATCCTTACCATCGAACTTTCGAATTTGAGGACGGACATCAGCATATGTTGTAGTCATTGGGAAGGTCTTACCACTTGTTGGGACAAGGGCAGTGTCTAGTCCCTTACAAACCTTTTACTGAATGCGGAAGCAATTTAGACAAAGTGAAGTCAAAGTTGTAATGAAGAGAAAGGCTGAAAATCATATAAGTGTAATATTTCCAGGTATGACTTTGGTGGTCCTTTCTTATGTGCAAACCTCTTCCGTGGTTTAATAGTCTTTTTAGGTTTTAATGAAGTAAACCTAGACTGGACTTCAGGCTCCTCCTTGTGGTACGGCTTAGTGGATGAGGCTTGTGTTGCACACGGTTTGTCTATGATCTCAATGCTTGTTGCTGATGACTCTGAGGAGAGTATGATAACACTCATGCTATTGATTTTACTGACCAAAGTACTTGAGACAATGTCACTTACGGTATGCAATACACTTCTTGTGCATAATGGTTTATGTGTTTATTTTGCACATAACCTTACAACAATATATGAAGAGGAATAAAAAAACCCACTGGTTTTAGTAAATGTCCAGCAAGCTATTCAACTGATGATTAGTGTTAAGAGAACACTATTGTCAAGCTTAGTGAAGTGCTTGAATGGAACCCGGTTTGAAGTCGGCTTCCCGATGCTTGGTGATGTCCGTTAATCATGCCCAAGAGCTTTAGACTCTGGAATAGGATTCAGAGACTCTGCTTCAGTGATTAGAATCACTGTTAATGAAGCTCAGAGTGTAAAAATCCCAAAATGTCAAGCTTGGAGCTTGTTGGCTATGGCTGCCCAAAAAAACACAGTTAGGGTTTGGCTTGTAGCAGCCAGCACAGGAAGAATTTCTCAGAGCCCTCTTAGCTGAGGGTAGCCCACTTGGGGGGCTATCAAAGCCCCAAGATAGCCGTACGGATTGCGCCGCCTGTTGCGTGTACAGCAGCCCGAATTCTGCGCTGTCAGAAACTGTGCCATTTTTCCAATGTTGGCAATGCTGGCCTCACGCGTGGACTATGTCAGTGCTTGAGCTTACAGAGAGCTGCGCCCTGATGTGGGGAAGGAGTCTCCAGAAGAAATCTCAGGCTGATATGGCCTCCTTTGTCCTCCTCAAGTCCTCCAATGGAGGTAGGTTGCAGGCAGCTATGGAGGAAAGAAGGATAGAGTGAAGAAAAATGACAGCTAGTGTGCACTTAGTGATGACTGATGCTGAGGGAAGCTGAGGAGATCAGAGATGGCTCTGATACCATGTGGAGAATCAGAGTTTGCAGCAGTAGAATGTGTGCACAAGAGGGAGAGAAGAGCTCAAAGTACAAGAATGAAATCTTGCTTACTAAGTTGCTTAGAGTACAACTTGGGTACACTCTCTCACAGTGATAGTGACCCATAGGCTGTTTATATAGCCCTTTGCCAGCTAGGGTTAGGGTTTCCCCTGCCCTTAGGGCTATTCACACCCATCTACCCTTATACTCCCTTGCTTACAGTGGGTTTCTATGCCCATCTTCTAACAGTCCCACAGGCTGTTTTATATGTCAATCATTTGGAGTTGCGCATAGCTGACATGTTCCAGAGTTATTCCTCCAAAGTAGCTGATTGTCATGATAATTCGCGGCATCCCATGATTGATTCGGTGGTCCTCAATCAAAGACAAAACACAGCTCCTACCTTTGCCCAGAGTACTAACCAACTGAGGATGGATCTCTTAACCTATCTTTCCAAACATAATCCATTTGATGCTACCTTCTTTGATGCCTATCATAGACGATCTCTCTTAGGACCTTCTGTTTCTACCCTCCTTTATTACCAACAAATGGCTCACCGCTATGCTATATATTTTTCCCTTTGTCAGTCTAATTCCACCATTATTTTACCTCTTCTTTTCCAACCTTCATCTTTCCCTCAAATTCCCATTTTCACTTACTGTTCCTTTATTGAGGATAAGGTATTTTCCCCTTCTCCACCCTGTCCTTCTCCCTCCATTAATGTACCCTCCACATTTCCTATTTATCAGTTAACACCGTTCCTTAGTGATTCCTTACAAATTTCTGCCACTCCTTCTTTAACATTTTCTTCCTTTTATGATTTTTCCTATCCTTCCCTTCATCCGCTCTTTCTTATTCCACTACCCTCTCCTAACACTTCCATATCTCAACCACCTCAGTTGGTTAGTGACTGTGACGGGTTTGATAATCAGATTTCCAGAGGAAGGGGATGGAGTTCGGATGATTGCCTTACAGGACCGCAGATTAATTGGCCAGTAATTCCAAGAGAATGGACAGCTTCCAGTCAAGCTTATCAAAACTATGTTCATTTTGCCCAACAGTATTCACAGTCTGCCGATCCTTCAGTGAGATTAACTGCTCACTTTGCTTGGTACCTGGCGTATATGCATAGGTACTCTCATAATGATTCCAAGCCTATTCCAAAGTTGTGCATGAATGTCAATGTAAGCATTGATTCCCAGCAGCTGGACATATTGTATTTTCATGCCCTTTGTTTGCCTAGCAGATACTTGGTCCTGTTGGAAAGGATGTGCTGTCTCCAATTTTTTCAAAATCCTCCTAAAAACTTTGTAGATGAATCCTTATCTATGGATCGTTTCCGACAACATCAATCTTTTAAGAGGGATCATCTTCATTGATACCTTTCCAATGTATGGTGGAAGCTTTTAATGCAAAACTCTCTTTTTGAAGGAGTCATTCAGATGGTTGTGTTGTGTATTAGTGTTTGTGTTGTGAGTTTATTAATGTCAAACGAACGTGGTGGTTTCTTATGGAATTTCGTGTAGGAGCTACATTTTGGAGAATTGTGGTGCTGGGGTCGTGGTTGGAGAATTGAAGCAGATGCCGATGAAGAAAAAGCAAACTCTTATATCCTTTACAAATTTGTTGTGATTTTTAGTTTGATAAGAAGTGTTACTGTAAAACGGGTTTTCCTTTCTTTGTATTTTTCTATCATAAACAGGTTATAAGTTGGGGTCGTGGTGGATGGATTCTTTTTGAGAATATATGGAAGATCAAAGTTGAGCTTTTCAACTGAACTTGTATTCCCTTTTTCCTGGGTCGCGAGGACGCTTCCTTATTAAGTGTGGGGATATGTTGAGTGTTGAAATGACTTGTTTTTTGGCTGATTTTTGTTGTTTTTGAGAGCTGAATGGTTGATTTTATGAGATGATTGATTGATTTAGAAGTGGATTGAGAGTGTTTTGGATGATAATGATTGTGTTTTGGAAGTTCATGATGTTTGTTGGTGGTTCTGTGATGTTCTGATAGGTTCTGTATACCTTCTGTTTTGTTCTGTTTTGCTCTGTTTTGGTCTGTTTTGTTTTGATTGTCTTCTGTGAAGAGGGATGGAGTATTGATTGATGAAGAATGAGATATTGTGAAAGCTTATTGAATGGTTTGTGAGAGTTTGGAATGGTTTGAGAATGAGTTATGTAGCTTTGATGACCTTCTGTAACCTTCTGTAGGTCTTCTGTAGAGCTTCTGCTTCTGTTATGTTTCTGTTCTGTTCTATACTGTAGCTGTTCTGGTACTGTTCTGTAGACTGTTCTGTATGCTTCTGTAAGTGTTCTGTGGAATGTATGTGTGACTTTGGGAAAGTTTTCTAGCCTTGGAAAGAGGTGAATACAAGTGCAAAAGAGCTGAAGGAAGTGGAAGAAGTAGCTACTGAACATTCAAGTGAAGACTAGAGTGAAGTGACAGTAGTGAGCTATGAAAAGACACTATAGTGGCTCTGGTGACCCTTCATATCAGACATACCTCTTGGGAGGGGTATCCACAACCTAAGAAGGGTTATTGAGAGTGATTTTTTAGAGATTGTAGTGAGGACATGATGTATTATTGATGGAGAGAGAGAGAGAGTCAGAGATAGTCAATTTTACTGAAACAGAGTGATTGTATATGAGAGATTGAGAGAGAAGACTATGAAGATATTGAAGATGAATACTATGTGATGTATTTCCATTCAAAGATGGTGTATTTCTTTGCTTTCTTTGTTCTATTGATGGATTTTGTGAAGATGTTGAAGAATATGGTTGATTCTATCAAAACCGTGGGAGGTCTACATGATGCTGTATGAAGATTTGTTGTGCCTGGTGTTCTTTTCTTCATTGTGATCATATGAAACATGATAAACAAGCTTGTTGATGTTACAAGATAGATTTTCTTGCAAGAGAATTCCCTTTTCCTTGGTGTTCCTCTCGGGGCTCCATGGAGACCATGCCGCTCTAACTTGATTTGTCAATTACTTTCTAGGCAATACATAACTTTCCCTAACTTGTAAAATTAGCTCAAGAAGGGTAATGTAATAGGATGACTACTCATCCTCTTGCAAGTTAGACTTGCTCTAGAACCTGCCAACCTTGTTCTAAGGAGTGGAAAGAAATATGTTTAGTCAAGATGTAGGGTTTGGGGTGTCTTCTTACCCAACCCAATGCTAACCTTTCTAGGCCAATAACGTTTGGGCTGAGGGTTTCTAGGCTCAATCAGAATTTTAGTATTAGGTTATTCGATCCTTAGGGTAAAAACCCTAGCTAGTGTATAGGCGTCCAGTTAACCCAAACATTCCGTGAATGTGGGTAGGACCTTTGGGTTTGAAGATCTCGACTTGGCGTCCCAAGTGCGACATTAGGCAGAATTTCTAATGTGCTAAACCCTACCTAGCACTTTGAGGTGTTCATCGTACCATCTAGTCATGCTTTTACGAATCCCTAGAGGGTTATAGCATTACAAGTGATCTAGCTAAATTGGTCTACTTGTCTTGCAACAAGGAACAATCCTTTCTTAGAGATGCTAAGCTTGTTCTATAGGTGTAAATAGTTGCAAGACATCACATTACGTGTAAACATGCGATTCATTACTTCTATGCAACTATAAGGTTTGCAATAACCCTTTCTTTTCTTGCTAAAGTCATGACGAAATACAATTTGGAGAATAAATTGCATAAATCCTACAAAGATTTACATCAAGGAGCTATGCCTACAACCTTTTGTTTAATGCTATTGAATCTCAGGCTTTAATATGATATGCAACCTTTTCTAGATACAACTTCGATGAATTAAGTTCATGCATGACAAATATGGAACATGCAACCTTTTCTAGATACAACTTCGATGAATGAAGTTCATGCATGACGAATATGTAACATGCAAGTCCATGGTTTCATTTTCATGCCATGCAGTTCTTTGGAAAACATTCTAACGGATGTTTAATGAATATCCCTTACGAATCATATCGAGGGAATCATGGCCTAGATGCATTATGCGCTTGTTCTTTCATGCAAGGAAGACAAGGGTGAATTTAAACAAATTTTCATGAAATATGCAATTGGGATCGTCACTTTGGAAATGTAAGAAAGAGCAACATGCAATTTAAGACTTGTAAGATGAATGCATAATTTTGTATTCATAACTTTCGCATGAAATTTAAGTGTACCCAATGTGGAATTAAACTTCTAACAACCTGGGTTTGTGGGCTCATAGGGATGTCCACACGTATGCTCGGGTTGGAGACTTCCACGCGTGCGCCTTGCATCTTTTGTTTTGGGGCCATTTACATAGCGTAATTTTTTGTTGCAGTAGCTTCCCTTGGGTTATTCGCGCATCCTGAAGACTTATAGTCTGCGATCTTTCCCTCCTACGCGAGATCAGGGTCTTGGGAGCTTGGATGTTTAAATCCCGGGGATAAGCCGTATGTACTAGGCTTATAGAAGCTTGCATTTATAAGCTTCTGCTTCTTATAGAAAGCATGGAGGGGGATGCAATGATTGGAAGGGGGGGAGATTGATAATGATGATGGCGGGGAATGGGCCGCGGCAGTAGGCGGTAGCCTGGCAGTCCTCACGACGGTGGTGATGGTGGCTGCGTGGTGTTGTAAGGGGACGATGGTGGGTGTTGCACGGTGTCCAAATCCTCTTCTCTCCCTTCATTCGTGCCTCCCCCCAAGGCTAAGGGGGGAGGTTTTATAGCCTTTGAGAGGGGGGGGAACTTCACACACATTGAGCTTTCATGCCTTCTCCCTTCTCCCCATGCACTCCATCGCTACGTCTTCCTCTCCCATTCCCTCTCCCCCTGCCATGCATAAGCTGAGGAGAGGGATAATTATTAAAAAATTTTGCCTTAATCTTACCCATTATCCAATCGCCCCTTTTTCCAAGAAGGGTGTTCTCACGCGGCTTTGCGGTTTTCAAGCTTGGCCTTGTTTGCACAATGCGGATGGGGTTCATTATTGCACGTGCGGGGTAAGGTCTTTGTCATTGACATTAATCAATGCAGGAGATGACTTTGTAGGGATTTTGCACAAGCGTGTGGTGATCAAGGTCCTTTAATATTTCGAGCGAGAATATTACACATGCTTCATTTGACGCATCCCCAACTTTGTCTCACAAGATGCGGAGAGGTAGGTTTAAGTTTAAACCTGCTCAAATGTGTAGGTATTGTTTTTTAAGGTGGTATTTTACTAGGCCACATCATTTTGAAAAATGGCATTGCTATTGATCCCACCAAGGTGGCAACAATCATGCAAGCTACAATACTAGATTCACCATTCACGTTACTCCGATTTTAGGCTAGATCTGGTGACATGGCCACCACCTATGACATCTGGCTTGCTTAGTTGTTCCCCTTAAGAAATTGGTATGTGTGGTTAAATCTACTTACCAATGCAATGAAGAAGATGACTTGGCATTCTGATGCATCTTATTGCTATTGGAAGTGTACCTATGTAGAAAAGATTGCCTAATGCTAAGAAAAACTATTTAGTAACCAAAAGAGAGTGTATTGGAAGGCATGATCTACTCCATCAAGAAGTTTCAACATCATTTACTTGAACATTCCTTTGTTTTTCATGTAGACCATTTAGCGCTAGCTTACTTGGTTAGCAAAAAAATGGCACTGAGTAAATTGCCTAATGGATTCTCATGCTATAGGAATTTGATTACATAGTCATTCATCATCCCAAAACCTAGCATGTTATTGCAAATTTCCTATCGTGCCTTGATTCCAGAGAACCACCAATTAGTATTCCAGATGACTTCCTGGATGCCCATTTTTTGGAAACCAGCATATCTCCACCCCATCTCCAGATGGACCAATGGAAACTACAGGTTCTTTGGAGCCGATGTTTTGAAATTGTCATGAGACAATTATACTACTGCACACTCTCTAGAGTGTTGCAAAGAGTGGTCCTCCCTACGGAGGAGCATGCTATCCTAGAGAAATCCCATCAATGAATTGCAAGTTCTTACTCCACCCCTAAAGTTACACCTTATAAAATCTAGCAAAGCTGGTTAGTGGTGACTAGCCATACAGGGTGAAATCTACAAGTGGGGTCTAGCATTGTGATTCCTACCAATGCGGTCGGGTTAACTTGGAGAAATAAACTACTTGCAACTCTAGATTATCCTACCTCTAAAACATTTCCAAAAGTCGAGATTGGACTTCACTTGTCGCATCTCTCCGATTATGACATACATAAGAAATAAGGGTATCCTAACGGCAATGGATTACTACACCAAATGGATAGAAGCATGGGCCCTACCAGATAACACTACTAAGTCATTTGCCAAATGTTTATTTAAGGATATATTTACTAGATATGGCACTCCAATCAAATTGGTAAGTGAGACAGGTATATATTTTGTAAATAAATTCATCAAGGATCCCACATAATTCTTTTTAACTATCCATAACGGATCTTCTCCTTACCATGTACAAGATAATGGCTTAGCTGAATCCACCAACAAGGTTTTATGTAAAATTTAAACCAAGTTGATAGATTCACTTTCTCTCACTCCCACTCCACATTCGGCTCCACAACCAAGTTCAAACTTGTCTCCTTGCCTCAATTTAGAACCACCCACACTTTGGATCCTCTCAGACTAACTAGCCACCTAGAGACCAAGTAGACAAGGCCAAACATCCCCTACCCACAAGAAAAGGTAAGTAGGTTGCCATGGAGGAGATCAATAAGAAAGGTGTAGCACCACTGCCCTCAGCCCCCCACTTCTTTAACTTCTCTATAGGCACTAGTTCCACCGATCCTAGGTGGAAGCTCATGGTAGAGCAATGCATGGCTCTAGAGCAATGGAATGTAAAAGAAGAGGAGCAAATCCAAGTGCTTTAATAGGTAGTGTTTAACTTGATTTGAGACTAAAAGGTGGAATCAGACCTTCTTTGGCAACATGTCCTAGAGGAAGAGAGAGCTAGAGTGGCTTGGGCCATGAAGAAGGTCCTCATTTCCTATCTCAATTAGGATTTAGAAGATCCACACCCTGTTGTGAAGTGGCACCATATTGCCCACTCCAATCCAAGGCCGAAGTCAAACAAAAACCACACCAAAATTTGGAAGAGGACTCTTCAAGTCTAGACGATTGAGGAAAAGATCAAGGAGTTATTGATTGAGAGCCGATTTTAAAGCCAAACTTTAAGTACAAAAGAACCTTGAGACCCGTAAAAGATGCATTTTGTTGCAAAATGAAACAGTTACAGGATCAAGGAGCTAGATTTTTCCTAGATGCATTTTGATTCCAGGAATCCAATGCAAGTGTCCCTTCATCAATCTGAATTTGTTTGACCCCCCATGTAATGGCTGTAAGGTTTAGTGTTATGAAGCAGTTACTAGATCCAGAAGCTAAAAAGCATGTAACGGAGGCCAAGGTGACAAATTTGGATACCAAAAAGCTGCCCATCTACTTTGATTGAAATTCTAAGACCATTTGCCTCTCCAACTAGGCTGAAACCACTTATAAGCAAGTGCAAATATGAGAATTTGAACTAGTTACTTGGGAGGTTTAAGTTTAAGCTTGATTAGAGAGGTCAAAACCAAAAAATACTAATGAGATTGGGGGAGGGGGATGCATTTCTTTCAATGCCCCTTCCTAGGTTGAAATCACTTATAATCAAGTGTAAATATGAGAATTTGAACTAGTTACTTTGGAGGTTTAAGTTTAAGCTTGATTAGAGAGGCCAAAACCAAAAAATACTAATGAGATTGGGGGAGGGGGATATATTTCTTTCAATCCCCCTTCCTTCATTAAAAATTTTCATCTTTCTTGATTGTCATCATCTTCTGCATCCCCTTGGGCTTGATTTTCATGATTTTTTTGCTCTACAATGCTCAAATTCTCAAGAAGAATGGTATAGTAATGAACATGATCAAAATTCAATTTTTCTCCCTCCTCTTTGTTCCTTGTTCATATGGTTATTTATGAGAGAGAGAGAGAGGGAGGGAGGGCTGATTTGACTAATCGGTGATTTATGATGGTTCAAAAGCATAATGGCAAGGTCCCCTTTTTCCCATTCCCTTCTAGTTTCCCTTTCTCTTTACCTACCCTTGTCTACCCTTTACAATTTGTACAAGAGGGATTCTAGCGCTCTTTTACAAAAATTTTAAGGGTACCTTGCATTTAAAAATGTGCTTTTGCCTTTGACTTAGCTTTTGAGACAGCCATTGTGCTTTTGGCTATTTCCCTTCTTCGTGCTTATTTCTTTGTGTCTGCATTTGGAGTTTTCTTGGACTTATTTGGACTTCTTTTTCTCAATCTCAAAGTGGGGTTAATATTATCCCCCTCCTAGAAATGAGTGCCAATCCCATGGCATTTGTGTGTCTGTGTTGTTAAGGGTTTGGTGATCTGAAGGGTGGTTGGTGAGTTGATGATGATGGGTCTCTTGGGGATTAGTCATTCGAGAGAAGTTGATCAAAATGTTGAGGTGGTGGAGGTTGAGAATGGTTGGAGTGGATGATAGGGCCTCCAAATTATTTGATAAATGACTTAGTAGTGTTATCTGATAGGGCCCATGCTTCTATCCATTTGGAGTAATAATCCATTGTCCTAAGGATATTCTCATTTCTTATGTATGCCATATTTGGAGAGATGGGACCAATGAAGTCTAGTCTTGACTTTTGGAAAGGTTTTAGAGGTAGGATTATCTAGAGTGGCAAGTAGTTTATGGCTCCAAGCTAACCGAGTCATTGGTAGGAATCACAATGCTAGACCCACTTACAAATTTCACCCTGCATGATCGGCCACCACAAACTAGCTTGCTAGATTTTGTAAGGTGTAACATCAGCAGTGGAGTGACCACATACATCTCCTTAATGGGCTTTCTCTAGGATAGCATGCTGCTCCATAGGGAGAGCCACTCTTTGCAACACTTTAGAGAGATGCAGTACTATTATAACTGTCCCATGACAATTTTAGAACATTGACTCCAAAGAACTAGTCCTCTCCATTGGTCCATCTCAAGATGGAGTGGAATTATGCTGGTTTTTAAGAAAGTCATCATTTCTTCATACCACAACCTCAGAGGGTTTGGTGGATCTAGGTCTGGTGCATTCACTTCTAGAACAAATAGTTGGGCATCTAGGAAGTCATATGTAATACTAGTTAGTGGTTCCTTGGAATCAAGGCGAGATTGGAAATTTGCAATAACATGCTAGGTTTTAGGATGATGAATGACTGTGTAATCAAATTCCTATAGTTTGAGAATCCATCACGCAATTCACCTAGTGACATTTTACTACTGACCAACTAAACTAGCGATGAATGATCTACATGAAGAACAAAGAAATGTTCAAGTAAATGATGTTGAAACTTCTTGAAAGAGTAGATCATGCCAAGCCACTCGCTTTCGATTATTAGTGATAGTTTTTCTCACCATTAGGCAATATTTTCTAGATAGGTACACTAGAATACATATACGGGATGATGATTTCTAAAGTTGGTGCATAGACTTAGTATATGATAGCACTTTAACTAACTTGACTACTCCAACCTCAAATGCAAGGTGACCAGCCGTCTCTTCCTCTCATTGTTGCAGCAATCTCCTATGTTGGCAGCTTCCACTTGACGTAGCCTTTGGACCCAGTAGGAAAAGAAGTAATGACTTTGTATCATCAATGTCCTCTAGTGACCACGTCCTCCCAGCACCCTCCTGAGACCATGTGCTGCCCATAAGTTACTCATGGAAAATAGCATCACAACTTATGATTTCCTTCTTGGAGGATGGATCATAAAAATTATATCCCTTATAAACATTTGAATATCTAATGAAAGTAACTTTCAAACCAAGAGGATCAAGTTTTCTATGATTCTATTTGGGTACATGAATATAAGTAATACATCCAAAGGTTCGAAAATATGAAACAAAAGGAGCTTCATATGTCCAAGTGGTATTTTACCAGAAGGATGTAGGAAGATGATTTTGCAAAAATATTGCTATTAAGACTGCTTCAGCCTAGAAACATCGAGATAAGCATGAATGAATGAGCATACATCTGACGATAGTCTTGTTTTTATCACTACAAGGATATCAGGCCTTAGCGACGCCGATTAAAGATGACAAATAGCGACAGTACCCAGAGAAAAAAAACGTGGGCCGAAAACCGGCCGCTTTACTGAGAGGGAGAGAAAGAGAGAAAGAAGGCTTCTCACCGCCACTACCACCACTGCCATCGCCGTCGTCATTCGCGAAGAAGAGGAGGTGTACGGAGGGCGAAGAGGAGCCACCAAACCCTTCTTCAAGTCTTCACGATGAGTGCATTCTCTCTCTCTTTTACTTGCTTATTGTATAATTTGTGTATATTGAGAGAGGGAGAGGAAATGAGAGAGAAAGAGAGAGAGAGGAAGAGGGAGGGAGAGGAAATGAGAGAGGGAGAGGGAGAGGGAGGAAATGGGAGAGGGAGGGGGAGAAAATGAGTGAGGGAGAGGGAGGGAGAGTGCATTGTCTCTCTCTTTTACTTGTTTTTTGTATAATTTGTGTATATTGAGAGAGGGAGAGGAAATGAGAGAGAAAGAGAGGGAGAGGGAGAGGGAGGGAGAGGAAATGAGAGAGAAAGAGATTGAGAGGGAGGAAATGGGAGAGGGAGGGGGAGGAAATAAGAGAGGGAGAGGGAGGGAGAGAGAGAGAAAGAGAGGGAGAGGGGGAGAAAATGGAAAAGAAAGAGGGAGGGAGAGAGAAAGAGAGGGGGAGGGAGAGAGAGGGAGAGGAAATGAGAAAGGGAGAGGGAGTGGGAGGGAGATATTAAACATAATAGGAAAATGAGAGAGAGGGAGAGGGAGAGGGAGCGAGAGAGAGAAATAGAGGGAGAGGGAGAGGGAGAGGAAATGGAAAAGGAAGAGGGAGGGAGAGGGAGAGGGAGGGAGAGAGAAAGAGAGGAGGAGGGAGAGGGAGAGGGAGAGGGAGAGGGAGAGGGAGAGGGAGGGAGAGGAAATGAGAGAGGGTGAGGGAGACATTAAACATAATAGGGAAATGAGAGAGGGAGAGGGAGGGATACATTAAACATAATAGAGATATGAGAGAGGGAGAGGGAGGGAGAAGAAATGAGAGAGGGAGAGAAAGGGAGCAAAAGGAAATGAGAGGGAGAGGAGAGAGAAAAAAGAGAGAATGAGAGGAGAGAGAAAAATAAAGAAAAGATGTTAAACATAATAGGGAAAGAGAGAAAGTGAGGGTGAGGGTGAGGGAGGGAGAGGAAATAAACCTAATACGGAAAGAGAGAAAGAGAGGGTGAGGGTGAGGGAGGGAGAGGAAATGAGAGAGGGAGAGAAAGAGAGAAAAGGAAATGAGAGAGGGAGAGGAGAGAGAAAAAATGAGAGAGATAGAGAGGAGAGAGAAAAAGAGAAAAATCATTAAACCTAATAGGGAAAGAGAGAAAGAGAGGGTGAGGGTGAGGGAGGGAGACGAAATGAGAGAGGGAGAGAAAGAGAGAAAAGGAAATAAGACCTTACAATAAGCTCATCCTAGGCTCATAGGGGTTAGGTAGATCCTCAACAAACCTAAGGGATATATGGCTAGAGAACCCTAGCACACTTGTGCCTCCTAGCATAATGTTCTTCCTACAAAGAGACCTCTCATACATGGGGCTTGTCCTAGCCTCCACCACGCAAGTATACAACGAAGGCAATCAATCAATCAGTTAGAAAAACATTCATTTTTCATAACGTAAATCCTAGAATAACTTTGGATATTCCATAAAAATCAATCTCTTCTTAAAAAGACAAATACAAAAACTAAAACAGCATCATTCATATGCTTCACAAAACTAAAATAGCATCACCACAAGATCTCTTAGGAAACTCATCTTCAACTATCAATTTTAATTAAAAAATATAATATAAAATCACTTGCAAGGAAGGACACTCTTTTATCATTAATCCTCTTTCTTCCTTAGAATAGTCTTAGGAACAAATTTCTGCTCTAACAAGCATATATTTGAGCATAATAACTATTTTAAGGTTTATTCCATGAGTAGTAGTAGTATATATGCAACCATCAAGCAGAGATCATGCTTTGGTATCTGTGGAGATCCTAATCTCATGCCCTTATAGAGATTGTAGTGTGCAATAGTGTGGAGAGAAGGTGGGTGAGTTGTAAATGGTAAAGGATAATTCTATTGATGATGGAGAGAAGATGAGGTGAATCACCAATTCTATTCTTAGTGAGTGCAACTCACCCATAGTATGGCATCCATGACCAATTGAAATCAGTAAGACTTTGAAATCCTACCTCGAGTATTATAACTATTGTTTTGTGGTGGATTTTCTTGCCATAATTCAATGTCAATTTATGCTTGTGTTTTCCACGGTGTGTTGACTATGGGTGTCAAATTCTCTAGTCGGATCTCTCTCTTTTTCTCCTCTCTCTTCTCTCAACCCTTCTCTCTCCCTCAATATTCCCTCTTTCTCTCTTCCTATACTCTCCCTAAATCCTTCTATCTACCCCTATCTCTTTTCTCTCTCTATCTCTCTTTCTATTTCTACCTCTCTCACTTCTCTCTTCTTCTTCCCTAGCTTTACTCTCTTCCTAACTCTTGTCTCTCTCTTCATCTCTATATAAGTAGTTGCAGTCGTAGTCGGAGTCGTGGTCGTAGTCGTGGTCGTGGTTGTGGTCGTGGTCGTGGTCATCGTGATCGTAGTCCTGGTCATCGTGGTTGTGGTCGTGGTTGTCGTAGTCATGGTCGTAGTCGTTGTAGTCGTGGTCGTAGTCATAGTCGTGGTCATGGTCGTGGTCGTTGTAGTCATAGTCCTAGTCGTAGTCATGGTCGTGGTTGTGGTCATGGTCGTGGTCGTGGTCATGGTCGTGGTCGTGGTCGTGGTCGTGGTCATAGTTGTAGTCGTAGTCGTGGTCGTGGTTGTAGTCGTAGTCGTGGTCGTGGTCATGGTCGTGGTCGTCGCATGGGTCATGGTCATCGTCGTTGTCATTGTAGTCGTAGTCGTAGTCGTAGTCATAGTCATAGTCGTAGTCGTAGTCGTAGTCGTAGTCGTAGTCGTAGTCATGGTCATGGTCATGGTCGTAGTCGTAGTCATAGTCGTGGTCGTAGTCCTAGTCATAGTTGTGGTCGTGGTCGTGGTTGTGGTCATGGTCGTGGTCATGGTCGTGGTTGTAATCGTGGTTGTGGTGGTCGTGGTGGTCGTGGTGGTCGTGGTTGTAGTCATGGTCGTAGTCATGGTCGTGGTCTTGGTCTTGGTCTTGGTCTTGGTCTTGGTCATGGTCGTGGTCGTGGTCGTGGTCGTGGTCGTAGTCATAGTCGTAACGTAGAAAAAGAGAGGAGAGATGAAAGGAGAGGATAAAAATTTAAGAAAGAAAAAAAAGAGAGAGATAGAAGGAGAGGAGAACAATTTAAGAAAGAAAAACAAAGAGAGAGATGGAAGGAGAGGAGAACAATTTAAGAAAGAAAAAAAGAATGATAACAAAAACAAATTGTTTGTTGTAACGTAGACAAAATGGAAAACGATGAAGATCCTATTGTTCAAGATCACGAGGCGTATCTTAATCAGCGTGTTCCATGTCCTTGCTCTCAATGCAACCTCGCAATTAGACGAAAACGTCAATTATCTATAGAACACGTACGACGATTTGGCGAGTTTCAATCTGAGATCATTGATCAGGCAATTGCGGATTTTCAGCAAATGGTAAGAAAAGTTAATATCAATCATGCATTGTACTCGCAAGCTAATTGAATACCATATATAATAAGATTGGGTCTCGCTGGCAAATTTTCTATCCAGGGAGGTAACGTCTAGTCCCAAGAAGGAGTGCACCCTTTGTGGCCAATTAGAAGAGTTCGTGGGCATGTGATAAATGGAGTGCATGAGCCAATCCACCACTTGCAAGGCCAATCTATACCGTCAATGCCAGAGGAGACAAGCAGCCTTTCAGACCTACCTACATTCTTGGAGCCTGAGATGGAGGCAATGATTGATGCATTGATTCCCATGGATGTCGAGACTTCTGATCCTCTTAGAAAGCAAGCATCCATACCATTATATGATGGGTGCCGAGTATCTCGCCTACATTCTTGGAGTCTGAGATGGAGGCAATGATCGATGCATTGATTTCCATGGATGTTGAGACTTCTGATTCGCTTAGAGAGCAAGCATCCATACCATTATATGATGGGTGTCGAGTATCTTGCCTGAAGACATTGCTTGCACTCTTAAGTCTGCAAGCAAAATACGTGTGGAGCGATGAGAGTGTGACCGAGTTGTTCAGGTACCTTGTACATACGCTTCGTTGATTTCTTTTTGGCACTATTATTAAAAAACATTTGTGCTTTTCCAAGGTGTTTTATGATTTTTTAAGGTTATTGAAATATCATATATTACCACTTGCAAATACCATGCCTGAGTCTCGTGATGATGCACGACATATTTTACAAAAGCCTGGCATGGACTACAACAACATCCATGCATGTATCAATGATTGCATACTATTTCGAGGAGAATACGAGACTATGGAGACATGTCCAAAGTGTGGTGCTTACAGGTATCGACAGGACTTTCAAGGAAAAACCATCCCTCAAAAAGTTCTCATACACTTTTCGCTTATCCCCTGCATAAACCACATGTTTCATACATCCAGCATGGCAAGCTTGACAACGTGGCATGCGTAGAATAGGTCCATGGATGGAGTTCAACGAATATCAGCGGATTCACGCGCATGGAGCCACATTGAATCTACCTTCCCAAGCTTTACCCGAGAGCTAAGGAATCTTTAGCTCGGTCTTGCAATGGATGACGTGAACCCATTCGGTCTGCGCTCAACTTCTTACAGTGTGTGGCCTATAGTCCTTGTCAACTACAATATCCCTCCATGGCTTTCTACGAAGAAAGGACATCTCATCCTTAGCTTACTCGTCCCCGGCCGCTACAAAGTCAAAAATATGGACGTGTATCTTCATCCACTAGTCGATGAGCTTAAGATTTTGTGGGAGGAGGATCACCGTGTAAGATATGAGCAAGTGCGATGGTCGACGGTCCGCCAATATTCGAGCCATTCTCATGTGGACAATGCATGAATTTCCAGGATCCAGAGAGTGCTCAAGTAAATAAGCTTCCGTTCTCGTTGGTAATATCTATATTTTATCTCGTTTAATCTTGTATTCACTAGGTCATGGTGTTGGAACAGGTCTGGTTACCTCAGATTATTATGCATGTCCATTGTGCGGGCCACAATTAGACTCCCAAAGGTCACGAACCATGAAGAAGATGGTATATCAAGGACACGCCACTTTCTTGCCAAAGGGTCATGAACCTAGGGAAGGTTTTCCTAGATGACCTCCAACAATGTATGAATACTGCAAGCTGGTACGATATGAAAATGGTCCATGCGGAGTCACATCCAAATGAAATGCGGCGGTTCTCAATTTTCTTTGAGTTTCCATATTGGACCCACTTACAAGTCAACCACTTGTTGGATCCCATGCATATTTTCAAGAATGTGAGTAGCTTACTATGGGACCACATTACAGGAAAGAGAGACACTCTAGGGGCACCAATGGATTTGAAGGAGGTAGGCAAGGTGTAGGCGCTTTAGCCGCAGTTGAGTGTTGATGGTCTCATGCAACTACCTCGTTCTCCTTGGGTTTTATCCACTAAAGAATAGCACATTGTGAAGCAAGTAGTCAAGTCTATCCGCACTCCAACGGGTATGATGTGTTCTCTCAGGTCTGCATTTTCTAAAGAGGACCAATTATTAGGGCTAAAATCCCATGACTAGCAGAAGATATGTTAGGTTTCTACTACGAATGGATTGTAATTGGTGTGCGCATTTTGCTATTTGGAGTGTAGCCATTGTTCATAATGCTTTCTCATTTGTGGCAATTTATACTGCGGATTGCGATCACAGGATGCCTTACTCCAGAAATACGCAGGGCCATTTATAGGTTGTTGACTTTGGTGCAATGGATCTCATAGAAGGAGATTAAGACGTCCTCTATTGAATCCGCGAGGCGGGGAGCAGTGGAGACAATGTGTCTCTTTAAGAAATACCTGCCTACCAGCATGCTCACGATACAAATCCACCTTCTTGTGCATCTTGTAGATGAAGTGGAGATTGCTGGACCTGTCCATACGCGATGGATATTCTTCTTGGAGTGCTTCATGAAAACCCTGAAAGGCTTTGTGCGACAATGAGCTCGGCCAGAAGGTAGCATGGCTGAAGGTTGGTTGGTGTCTAAGGCGCTAGTGCATATTTCACAATAGCTACCAACAGTGGATCCAGACAACAAAATGCTATGGTCACATTGAAGGACGATGATAGACTGATCGAAGATGTGGTGGTTGGAATGGGGTAGATAAAAGAATGGATGCTACAATGGAGGAGAAGGTGAATCGATTTTGTATGTTGCACCATGCCTCTATGGAGACGTGGCTTGCCAAGTACCAGATCGCTCGGCAAGATCGAGAGGAAGCACGATCTGAATTTTGATGTAGTACGCGTCATCAACCGATTCGATATCCGGAGGGCATGGAGGAGATGTCATGGTTCATGTCAACGCGATGGTTTCACGGAGCTTTGACCGCAATGTCTTGCGAAGGGGGAGAGGTCTCAATGGAGGATTGAAAATTCTTGAGGAGATGTAGTCCAAAGGTGATGAGGTGTTTAGGATTTGTTGTATCTATATTTTAAATGCGATATCTAATTTGAGTGTTTCAATGTATAGTACAAAATATATAGTGCAGAGTGATTGCGCGGATGGCATTTTCGCGTGGAGCATATTAACAAAATGCACTCCACAATGGACTATGGTATCATGGTAAGGTTTGAGCAGGAGAGCCGGCCACGAGCAGCGAATCCAAACACGGTTATAGATGAGATGGAGTATTTTGGAAACTTGCAAAGTATTGTTACGGTGGATTACCGTAGCTTCTCCATGATACTATTCGATGTGTAGTGGTTCAAAGTGGTACTTGAAGAAGCTGGAGCAACAGTTCGACGAGGTCCATTTGGATTTCTCGAAATAGATTTTTTTAAAAAATGGACAGATTTTCGCGACACCTTTGTATTGCCGGCCCATTGTGAACAGGTACATGAACTCATTTGTTTATTAATTGTATTACGACATGGTACATGTCACAATAGTTTAAACTCTCTTGTACGTGTTTGTGAACGGGTAATCTTCTATCCAAACCCCCGACAACCTCGATGGTGGTATGTTATACCTTTAGCTCCCCGAAGTGCGAGAGTATATGATCAAAGCGATGTTCCAAGCATAGATGAAGACAATATGCAAATAGAGGGGTCGATATTGCAAGGGGTGGAGGCCACCGAAAGCTTGGAGCCAGCATTGGCTAACAATGATGGAAATACAGGAGTCCAAGAGTTCTTTGAGAACGAGGTGGACTCATCCTTTTGTGGTGACATGTCTATCGACCTTCCAGTATATGCAGAGTTGTGTTAGGAGATTGATATGGAACCATATGATACTTCATACTTGGAGCATCCACTTACTCAATTCATTGACTAATTGCTTATAAGGGTACATAAGATATGTATTTTAAGTGAGATCATTTTTTAAGGATTTATATTACCGTGCTTTATATGATTTAAATTGATCATGCTAACATCAATTTTTGTCTGTGCAGGTGACATTTTCAGGATGAGTCGAGGGATGAGCGATGAGTTGTAGGATATCTTCACGCGCATGTCTCCAGACCAGATCACGAGATTAAGAGACATGGCAGACTAGGAGCTATCTCAGACATCGTCAGGCCACTCTGCTAGATGTACTTCGGTGCGATCAAATGCTTAAGCTTCGAGTAGATGAGGTTGACACTCCAGACTTGGGCCAGAGGGAGGGAGTGCTTCAGGGTCAGGGGGATACTCCAGAAATAGGGAAGCAGTGAGCCCACGATCGGCACGGGATAAGGTGCGACTTCTTGCTCTTGTATTGGTTCCAGGGAGCGTGGCTCAGGCTCAAGTGGATACTGTGGAGGCATGAACGCGGTGTCTCTGTCTCGTCATTTTGCTAGAGTTGCATCACCTCTAGGATTTGTCACACTTGTGGGAACATCTACTCCAGTTACTCTGGCTTTTGCTTAGTCGTCTGCAGGTGGCACCCCTATGGGTGTCACTCCGACAGATACTACCTCGGTCGGTACACTGAATGCACAGGGATCTCCTGGATATACCCAGGAGCGCGGACGCAGGTGGGAGAGGACCCGGGGAGAGGACCCATCTTAGACATACCCTACGGGGATATGCCTATCTAGTCGATGATAAGTCAGGAACCATCATCATGAATGATGAGGGGAGGAGGTGATGGCTCGCATGAGAGAGTTGTGCCAACAAGTTTTTCAGCACAATGTCTTAGATCATTGGAAGAATATACCGCAGGGGAGCAAGGACTACATAGTAGCATCCTTGCATGAGGAGTCTCCCATTCCAGCCTCAGTAGATAGATTTTCTACGGGCTGGATGATGGACTGCATGCATGAATATATGTCACACATATGATCGGATGCACGCAAGGTACTCAAGAGTGGGCCTGCAAAGCCCGAGTGGCTAGGCGTGGACCATTGGCGTCGGCTGAGGGAGGAGGCTACAGATTCTCCAAGACGTTGTTGAAGGGTTTTCGAAAACAAAGTCGCATCCACAGAGGACCTTGACGAATTTCAAGACAGAAGATCAATCAAGTGAATAAGCAAGACGAGAAAATGATTCCAAGACTCTGTTTTATTTTTGTCAATAACAAATACAAGGTACAAGAAGAAGAAACCCGAGTGACCTCTCCGAATGCAGGAAGGAAAATAGCAAATCCATTAACTCTTCATATTTCACCATTGTTCTACAGATGACCTCAATTTCACAAGTAAAAATTTCACAAGCAATGAAAGAGAACTTAAATGCCCACTTAGTGTCTGCCCCTTCTGGTGGTTCTTCAACCACATATTGCACAAGTTGTTGTAATTGAGATCTGCCTCGAAGACTCCTCTTCTTAGATCCTCTTCATGCTCACAGTCAACGAATGTATTAGAGCAGATTTGGAATCTAGATCCTTTAAAGCATGATGGAATAGCTTCCCAATAAAATTGGGCCTTGATAGCTTAGTTGCAAGTGCTGACTATGACAAACGAGACACTGCTGAAAGAGCTTTCGCAGCATTAGCGTGTGTCTCTGAGGAGTTTGTCTATAGTCCTTTAAACTCATCAAGCTGTATGATCTTTAGATATGCAGCCCAATGCTCAGAATAAAGAAGGTGCTTTCGAACTGAAAGTGAAGTCTGCTGGGTACAACAATAGTTTCTACAGGTCTATATCTAGAGATTCAGACTGCTTACAGTTTGTCTGCCCTTCCACTTTTTTGCCTACAGCATGTAGGGATGATTTGAAACATTGAGCAAGACTAAGAGGAGGAGGGCCACTAGCTATAGTTAATCTCTGGCTGTCAACAGTAAAACCTAGGTGTCCAAGAGGAGCTTGGGGCACTGAGCTTATCTATAAGTAACTCTAGCAAGTCTATATCCACCAATCAATGAAAAGAATTTTCAGGAAAAGCTCGAATGGTGTCATCAGCTCCGATTAGTCAAATCAAGACCTCCGTGTCATCACCCTCTTCGTAGCCACAGGAGCGTCTCTGCGTCGATGCTTCATCCTGTTAGTTGCCACCTCTTGTCACCTTCCTCGTCCTTTGCATCTTCAGAGCCTCAAGAGATGCTATTCTGCCAGCATCCTTAGTTGCACATACATAGATAGTACCTCAAAGACTCCATCACCAACCTCCAAAACAAATACATCAAACGTTCCTCCTCCCAAATCAAATACAAGGATAGTTTAATTGCTCTTCTTCTCAAAGCCATATGCCAGAGAGGTAGCAGTTGGCTCATTGATGATCTTCAAAACGGAATTTGGAGCTAAGTATGCTTCCCAATAGCTTCCATCACATCAGTTTTTTTTTGTTGTTGCCCCCCCTTCAACTCCTATCAAGGATTCCAACAAAGATCACCAACGAAGATCAATCGGCCCATGCTACTTCTCTGCTTGTTCTTCAGACAACTTATCTGCAATACCAGCCTTGCCTTTCTTTGTTTCACATTCAGACAACCCCCTTTCTGCAGGTTCCAGACCTGCTACCTCATTTCCAGGATCCTTACGATACTTACTGTGGAACTCTTCTCTGCTCATCAACTCCATAGGACTATTATGCTGACCAAATTTCCTTGTTCTAGCGCGATTACCATCATGCTGGTCACTCCGAGTGTAGCGACGTTAGAGTACTGACGGAACAAAGCCGCCATATCTGTGGGGAACCTATGAAGTCAAGAGGCAGTAGATGCTTCCTCTTGTTCTTCAATCGTGCCTCTTGAGCAAGTCGTGCCCTTTCCAATTCCTTCCTAGCTCTCTCCAGTTCTTCAATCTGGGTGTTGGCAGTAGATTTCTTCACCTTAGTAGGAGTAGACTGTTTTTTCTAATCTTCATTATGAGAGGCTAAGAATCATAACTCATCCCACTTATCAGCAGCTTGCTTTTTCTGCACCAATTTCTATGATCAAATCTGTTCTTCTTCAGCCAATTTCTGCCTCTCAGTGTTGCAAAGCATGGGCCTCTTTTTCCTCTTTTTCCTCCTGTATTTTCTGCATATAACATGTCAGATCTTCCTGCCGCTTTGCTCATCCCTCCAATCACGTTGCTATCTTTTCTTAAGCCCTGCTCCTCTCTTAGATAGCCACTGCCCTCTTCCAAAACACATTCAGCATGCCCCCAAAAAGCAGTGCATTCAGTAAAAGCTTCCTTTTTAGTCCTGACAAAGCTTGTTTCTATTCAAGCTTTGTTAGAAGCTTATGCTCTCCAATCATTATTTATCCCCTTTCACACAGCATATTTGAATTAGATCAAGCAAGGCTTTTGCACTCAGTAAAGTGTGGGTTTCGTGAACTTGATTGAATACACACACATTCACATGCAATCATGCACACATAGGCTAAAGAAAATACGGGTACTACCCGAATAGGTACAAAAAAATATAGGGAGAAAAACATCACACACATAGGAAAATGCAAACACAATGACTAGGTATGTACAAAACACAAATGTCACACACACAAACTTTTTGGTGGATTCCACACCTCAGATGCGCAGCAGCACAACAACGTTGGAGTCAACAGCGCGAGGTGACGAGGGCACGGCTAGAGGCCGGAGTGGTCCATCATCTTGGGAGTGGCGGCCATAGGACATATTTGGAGGACTTTGTAAGTTTTTCTTTTGTTTTGCTTGTTTATTTTTTTGCAATATCCTTTGTACTGACAATCATGTTTTTAATAGTTAGTATTTTGTTTTCTTTGCAGCACTCCATTACAAATCGCGATCCGACCGGCCTTGAGACTCAATATGCAGAGAGGCAGAGTCTCACTACATTGATCGACCGATTGTATAGACGCGGCGGCCCTGTAAGTCACTCATCTTTCTTATCCATAGTTACCATGTTTAATTAGAATGCATTATTGTATGGTGGACTGATGTGTTGTTGTTTCTTTTTTTGCAGAGTCCATTCGATGCTTCTTTGCAGCAGTATGAGCTTTCCGATGGCAAGGATATGTAGCTCGCCCTTGGATCCCTGGAGCTCACATACCTTTCTTTTTTGGTCGCTTGATCTGTGTAGACATTTTCTATGTAGTAGTGATATCTTGTCATGATTGTACCAGTCGCTTTCATTATGCGATCATGTATTTATTTCATGTATCAATGTTATGATTTCAGTATACTTT
Organism: Lygodium microphyllum; assembly: GCF_053477565.2. Lineage (NCBI taxonomy): Eukaryota > Viridiplantae > Streptophyta > Polypodiopsida > Schizaeales > Lygodiaceae > Lygodium > Lygodium microphyllum. The sequence goes on from NC_141157.1 coordinate 129,162,082, forward strand.
GTTTTTGTTTACACGAGCATTGTACACAGTGCAGAAACTATTTTGTATGGTCCAAATAAAGCACACAGCTACCCTGCCACAAATGTTTCTTTCATGTTACTGTCGCTATTAGCGTCGCAAATTTACTGCTCGTGTCGTTATTGGCATCGTTATTAGCGTCGCAGAGCATCGATATCAGTGTTGTTATTGACGACACTGATACCGATGCCAATAACGATGCTGATACCAACTGTTCTATGGCATCGCCAATAACGACGCTTTTTGCGACGACGATGGTAAATTTTGTTATTTACATTTTCGTCACTTTTAACGTCAGTATAAGTCCTATATCTTGTAGTGTATGTTCAGCAATACCATTTTGTTGAGGAGAGTAGGGAACTGTATATTCATGATCAATACCCTGATTATCACAATAATCATCAAAATCATTTGAAATGTATTCTCCACCATTATCACTGCAAAGTTTCTTCATGCAATGACAAAAATGAGTTTCTGTAGATTTTTTATATTTCTTAAAAGATAATAAAGCTTCTATTGTGTCACAAGAGAAAAACAATGTTATATCTTAAGAAGTCATCAATTAAAGTCACAAAATATCGATATTGAGATTTTGATGGAGAAAAAGGTCCATAAATATTAGTGTGAATAAGATCAAGCAAATCTTTGGGATGAGTTGTGCCGAAAAATGTTTTTTTAAGTGCACCATATGCACAAATACCCATGTGAGAACAAGCTTTAAATTCCATACCTTGAACAAGGTCATGCTGATAAAGATCGACAAGCTTAGAAAAAGCAAAATGAACTATGTGATGATGCCATATTTTGCTGTTAAGATTACTAGGAGCTATAATAATATTTGCAACATCTTCATTTAAAGATAACTAAAAAAAGATTACCATTTTGCGGAGCGAAGGTTATGGTTTTGGCCGTCTTTCTCAATGCCACACTTGGTATGGTCAAAACCAAAAAAGAGACAAAGATCCACAAGTCTTGCAACTGAAAGAAGATTCCTTTGTAGATCTCAGACATGTAACAATCCATGCAGAATTCTTATTGATGAAAGAGTATCGATATATAAATCGCCTATACCTTTGACTTGCCAAGTTGTGTCATCAATATGATCAACCAATTTCTTAATAGAAATATAATGATAATTATGTAACCATTGGGGTTGATAGGTCATGTTTTCCATAGCACCAGAATCAATAATAAAAAGAGATCCATCACGAATATGAAGTATCCTTTCCAAAGAGATAGAATAACTTATATAATTTGTGTCTTCAGTAGTGTTGTTGTGTGTAGCAACATATGCTCTATTATGATCTGAATCGATATGGCTATTGAAACATAGAGATGAGTTGGATGATCACTCTTTTTGTAATAGTCATGAGACAACAACCACCTAAGCCACCCTCTCTCGAACCTGCACGAGAGCGAGTAGTACATGTATCTTGAGCTAATCACAAGCTCACCACATCCATGTATTTGCAGCATCCCCAAGAACCACTCCCTCTGTCCAGGCCCAATTTGGAGTTTCGAGCTTGTCTATTAGAAACCGAAGCATCAGAAAATGCCAAAGTAGATCTAATGGAATGGCCTGATGGTATCTGAGACAGCTCCTGGTCTACCATATCTCTGAATCAAGACATCTGATTTGAGGACATACATGTGAATATCTCCTATAACTCCTTATCACTCATCTCTCAACTCATCATGCTCTCTAAATATCGTCAAAGGTCACCTGCAAAGACAGAAAGTGATGTTAGCATAATCAATATAAAGATTCAAGCAAAGCACGGTAATATAACTCTTAAAAGAATGATGTTTCTTAAAATGCACATTCTAGAGTATCCTTATAAGTGATTCATCAATGAATTGAGTAGGCAAATGCTACAAGTATGTCATAGCCTATGGTCCCATGTCAATCTCGTAGCACAACTCCGCATACATTGGAAGGTCGATAGACAAGTCACCAAAAAAGGACGAGTCCACCTCGTTCTTAAGAATTTGTGGCCTCCTATCTTTCTATCATTGTTACTAAATTCTAGCTTCTCTACAAGTTGCAAGCCATCTTTGACCTCCATCCCTTGCAATATCAATCCCTCCATCTGCATACTGTCTTCATGTACATTGGGAACATTACTTTCATCATACACTCATGGCTACTATTTTCTTCCAATTCTGGAAACTCATAAGTAGTAGATTCCCCTCTTTTGAATAATTTGATTCTTTTCCCTACTACCGAAAGTTTTATGGATGTCCCATCCAGCTCATTTAATGCATAAGTAGCATTATCAAACACCTGTCTTACCACATAGGGTCCAAACCATCTCTTGGAAACTTTACGCATGGCACTATGCTAGTTATCTAAACTGCTATCATAAACCAATACCCAATCCCCATCTTGTATGGTTCTTGGTCTCAGTCTATGTCTTTTGTCAAACCGTTTCTTGTTCTGTATCCTTGCTGCCCTTAACTTTGTAGTTGCTGCCTCTATGTCTTCTGACTTTCTTTCCAATTGTCTAATGTGTAAGGCCAACAACTCCTCTCAATTCAACCCTCCTCCCAAGGTAACACACTCCATGTGACAGTCATCTCTTCTATCGGCATGATAGGTTTTTGACCATACATCAATTCTGCAAGCATATATCCTGTAACAGCACTATGAGTTGTTTTGTCAGCCCACAAAGCATAAGGGAGCAATTGTGGCCACTCTTTTATCTTCTCTCCACATGCTTTTGCCAATGCCTTTACAATAGGTGGATGACCTCTTTCACTTTTGCCATTTCCTTTAGGGTTATAGGCTGAAGTTAAAGCAAGCTTTATCCCCAACCATGCAAAGAAATCATGAGTTTCATCTGCATCCAATTCACCCCTATCTGCTGTAATTTTTCCCACACAGCCATATCAACAAAAGATCTCTTCTAAGAGAAAAGTACATACGGCATTTGTCATCTTAGTACATAGAGCTCTCCCTTCCACTTGATTAGTCAAGTCTTCACGAGCAAGCACAAGATACCTCATTTGCCAAAGACTTGTAGGCATTGTGACCAAATCCACCACCCACTTAAAATGAAGAGACAATGGATATATGGGTTGCAATCCATCCCTATATCTCACAATTGAATACATTTGACATGTCGTACATGTTTCCACAAAGTGAGCAACATCCTTATACATACCTTGCCACCAATATCTTTCTTTGATCTTTGTAAAAGTACCCCAAACACCTCTATGACCAGCCCACAAGCTTTCATGAAATTCTTGCATTACTTTTACTTGTGAAGTTGTGTCACCCAAAACTCACAATGGCATACCCTGTTTCTTTTTAGCATATTTCCATAAGTATCCATATTTTAAGAAAAATCCATAGGCTTTCCTCTTGATCTTCTTAAACTCCTCATCTGGCCATTCATCTCTCTTTGTTAACGTACTGAGATATTGACCAATTCTCAGCCATTCTCCTGCATACTTGTCTTCCAGAAACACTTCTCCACAAGATGCAAAACATTTAAAGTGTCATCTCTTTGTTGTCCAAGCTTCTGTTAATGCTGTAACAACACTTTGTATTACTAAATTTACTCTTGCAACATCATTTTCAGCCATAAAAAAGTCATCTTCTTCCTCCTCATCCATCATCCCATCTTCATTCTCATAGCGTGCTGGAGACCACTGGGTTATCTCCTCCTAAAATATGCTGAAATTCAGGGTTCAAATATTTGATGTATGCAATCCACCGGAGCATAGCAATATCCAGGGTAGCACAACTAGTAATCATACCCAATACTGGCAAACAATCAATCTCAATGACTACATGAGCACCCATAAAATACTCCTTATCACATTTAAGGGTTGTCACAATTCCCCATAATTCTCTTTTTACCTGTGGATATCTTCTCTGTCGTTCAGTCAATACCTTTGCACCAAAGCATATTGCATACCTTTCCCCTTCCTCATCATCTTGCCCAATTGCCCATCTAATCCCGATCGGGCTTGTATCAACAGTAATAATGATAGGGTTTCCATGTGAATAGTCAGCCTTTCTCAACGTAGGAGCAGATTTTAAGGGTTGCTTCAATTTCTTCATTGCTTTCTGATGCTTCCTTTCCCAATGAAATTCTTGACCTTTTCGTAGAAGCTGATAAAGAACATCGGCTACATGTAAAAAGTGAGGAATCCATATCAAATAGAACACACATGTGCCTAAGAATCTACGCACCTCTGATACATTCGTGCATACATCTCGCATTCTATCAATCCCATCTATTTTTACTGGTGATGGCCTTCGCCCATAGGGCCCACACATATGCCCAACAATCAAAACCTCCTCAACTCCAAAGACAGACTTTTGTCCAGAAAGAGTTAAATGCACCTCTTCTAGACGTGTCAAAATCCTCTCACAATCCACAATATGATCTGCAACAAACTATCTACATCCATGAGCATCCATCTCTTCACTCTTTTCATCCACTACACATCCTTTGATTGGAATATCATCCAAGAAGGGCATAGTCAATTGTGGTATAAAATCCATGAGTACCCTAATCATAGCATTTGTCATGTGTGCCACTGAGTTTGTTGCACCCTGTGAGAGAGTACACATCTGTACTAACCCCAAAGGAGTCTTCATGGTTGTGATATCCCTACTTTCAATTGCAAGCTCATACTGATCATACCCCGAGTAAAGATCACCCAAAGAATAGATCGCTCTGCCTGCAAAAGCCTCTGCAAATTCATCAACCATAGGACCTGCACCCACATTTCTTATGGTCACTTTATTGACCGGTTGCATGTCTTGAATAAATCTCAAAGCCCCATTCTTTTTGGGCACAGTAAACCAATGATTTGAGTACGGGGCTGAAGAAGGCTCCAAGATCTTCATGTGAATCTTTTCATTTAGAAAATCCATTAGCTTTGGCAAGTAAGATTTAGGCACTGGAATAGGCCTCAAGTTCCATGGTACATGTGGCACATTAAGTATGACCATAGGAGAGACAACATTTGGATCCACACAACCTTTTTCACTTGGTTGAAATGCAAATGCCTTCCCATGTCTAGCCAACATCTGCATAAAACAGTTTCTCTTAGCAGGCAAAAGAAACCCTTTTGCACCAACTTTCAATTCCTATAATGTTTCAGATATAAACTGATGACATGTATCTTTAGGATCCTGTAAGCTTGGCTGCCTTGACACTTTTTCATACATACCCTCACTCTCTGGTGGAAGTGGCAAAGCAATTGGTTTCACCTTTTTGTCAACTGTCTTATACTTTGTCTCCACAAGTGCTTCAGCCCATTGTAATCCTTCCTACTGAGCAAACAATGCTATAACATCATATATATCCAAAGAACATACTGACAATACTCTATTTTTAGCCTCATTTTCTGCATGTATAGTTGCTGAAATTTCAGCTATAGTGTCAGTAATATTCAGCCTATAAAAGATGCCTGAAATGCCATCATTTTCAGCTAACATCCCCAATGATTTCAGTTTCTTAATAGCCTATTTCATAGATATGCGTTCAGCCCTACACATAGCTTCCATAGGCTTAAACCAACATGAACTATTTGCTGTAAACTAAGAATTACCAATAGTAAATACATGCTTCATTTCATCAAGAGGCGAGTACACCCTTTGAACAGCACTACTGTAGCCCCGCATTACAGCAGTGCTTAATGAGAATCTAGGTCTTTGAATTTCCTTGCATTTGGAACTAAAGGAGACTCTCGAAGCGTATCATGATTCCTAGAATGATTAACACAAACATTAAGAAATTGGACTGCTCCATCCTTGCTTCTGACTCTTGCATAAGCAAAACCATCATCAAGCACCTTAGTTTCCATACGCACACCTGTAATATAGGGTTGTCCCAAAATCATTGCATATGAGGAATTATCTTGCACAAAGAAGTGTTGCCCTCCCTGTACATCACCAATTGTCACTTTTACATTAGGACATGCAGCATAGAGCTCCCCTGAAGAATTATTTGTAGCCCTCATACGCCAACCATGATCACTGTCCACAGGCCATGCACCATTTTCATACAATCCCCGCTCAATGACATTTATCTCAGACCCATGGTCAAGTAAAGCAACACAAGGAGTTTCACGCTCCCGTATTTTCACTACCGCTTCAGTGGTAGCTCTAGCCCAATGATTTCTTGTGTAGTGACTTCGAGGAATAAATCTTAGAGTCTCTTCTGCATATTGTTGCATTTGCCTTACTCCATGCATATTGCTACAAGACAATGCATTTTTAGCCACTTTATTCTCTTTTCCACTTGCTATCCATTGATTAGTAGCATCCTGCATAAACAATCCTGTACTTACTTCATGCTCATATTCAGCCTGAATACCCAACAAACCAGTTTCCTCTTCAAATTGTAGCAATGCACTAGTGGTATCACCAAGAATTTGACGCTTCCTTTTAATTATGTCAATGATCTCATCATGAAATTCTCACTTTGCAATACCAAGCACCTCTCCCAAGGTAAATTTCACCTGACTGTTTAAGATCCCTTCTTCAAGAACCTTCTTAAGATCTATGGCTGTCTCAATGTCAGATTGCAACTTATATCCTGGTTGCTTGCCCTTATTTTTGCCCTCTTGTTTGTTATCATGTTTTTGTTTCTGACTGACCTCTTCCATAATATGCTCGGGAGGTGGCTGATTTGCAGCTTTAGGCTGATCCATACTTCTTTTTGTCATTCTTTTAGATGTCCCTGCAATATCTTCATCTCTTTTTCGTTTTTCTGCCACAAGCACATCCGTGTTTTGTACCTTTGCTAAATATGCATCTACCGGTGATTCCCAACCAGTCATGCCACGAATGTCTTGCCCTGCATGAGACATTTCACTATCAGTGACCTTTCTCTTTTCACTTGCATGTAAAGCATGTATCCATATTTCAGCCTTTGGACCAACCATCACTTGGCCATACATTCTATCCAACTATAGACCAAAAGTAGAAGCATGTACCACCGCATAAGCATTTTGGAAAGCCAAGTCTTCCAACAACTTTTGCATACCTCCCTTTCCAAAATTCAAAGTAAGAGGCAATCCTCTTTCTTATGCATGGATCTTGCCATCTTTCCAAAAGATAAGCTGTCGTGCTAAGGCCTCCTGATAGGCAGCACAATCTTTTCTCTCATGCTGCAAACTATCACACCACATATATCTTTTTCCAAGTTTAGGGACTGCTGCTCGTCCCTTTTCCTCTTATCCTTTTTCATCCAATTTTGCAACCTTCAATTGAAGATCCCACATCCCTTTGACCAATTCATCTAAGACATCTTCCCTAATAGAGGGAACAATAGTAGGTATATCCATAGGGTTAGCCACAGAAGCGGGTGGCTTACTGGATACTTCAACTGTCTTACCTGTAACGGTGGGCAAGCTAGAGACATGCAATCTTTCTCTTCTTCTATGTTTCTTCACAAGCGCAGTAACAGCTTCCTTTACATGTCGCCACTCTGTTTTCAAACCTGTCTCTATAGTCTGATCCTCCAGCAAAACATCAAGCTTCTCTTGAAGCTCAAGATCAACTGCCTATAGAAACAATTCAATTTTTTGACTTGCAAGAGCTTGCTGTTCTGCAAGATCCAACTGCTCAAATCTACTTTCAAATTCTCTTAACAATTCTGTAGCCACAAGACCCTTATTGGATTGTATAACCCACTCTTGAAAAGTCTTGCGCATAATCAAACTGATGTCCTCAATGTAAAATTCTTCCCTGAGTGTCTTCTTGAAGGCTACCCAGTCAGCATCCTGCAAGTATAATTCAGTAATCCATGCTTTCAGTTCATGAACAGTAACACGTACAAAATATCGGCTCCATACAGATTGAGCAACTCCAAAGAATTCCATCTTTTGAGCATAGGTATGTATATATGCAGATACATTCCTGCCATTGAATAACTTCACCTCATGCTCAATTACTTGCAAAGCATTCATCACAACACTTTCTGTTTGAGCTGAATCTTGCATCACCTGTTGTTGTTGTTGTACCTGCATAAGCATATTCATATTTTGCACCAACTGTTGCAAAACATCACTGGAGATTGTATTTGAAGGTTCTTAAATCTTATCTTTCCTTCTTTTGTGATGACCTGTCACGTCGGGTTCACCAATGTCGAAGGGGTTTTTGTCGAAAGGTCGAATCCACTGGGGATTAGAAGGAGAAGGAACTAGAGATAGGAGATGGAAGAGAAGATAGAGAATACCGAAGTGGTAAACACGACAAAAATAAATCACAATGAATTGAAATAATATGTATTGAAAGAACCTGGAATCTTTGCTCTACTTAGAAGCAGTCTTCAGGCATTAGTTCTCCTGGAGCTCCTTTGTAGACAAAAAACGTGGATCAGAAAAATCAGCCCTTTCTCTACTGCTTGGAACCCAAATCCAATGGCTCCGTTGGCTCCGAAAGGGGGGTAAAACCTCAGGACACCTGCTCACGGATCTCCCAGATCACTCCTTTTTCTTCTTTTAGTTCAATTTGGAGTTTTCAGCCTGTTTACAGCGATCGCGACATACGCAATTTTGTCCATCTGTCCTTCTTGTGAAAATCCCCTAACTGGCTCAAAAAGCAACTAGCTTTTTGCATGCCATCCTAATCTAGAAGCTTTTTTCTAACTTTTTTAGATTTTTACAATAAATAATATCAAAAATAGACTAAAATTATCCAAAAATCTAATATTTTTGGATAATTCATGCAACTCACACTAATACTAATGGCTCAGATCACATTGACTCCCTAGATCAATGGAGAAGTCGGATGATGATGCATTTCATACATTTTCACACTATGTCCTCATAACATCACGACAATGTGAGACAAGAGAAGAGAAGAGAAAAAGATAGGAGATGATGGAGAGCTTCTTCTCCTTGATCCCTCACCCTCACACACACACACTTCCTCATACTCACACACTCCCTCTCTCAAGCACACACAAGCAAGGAAGAATGAGAGAAGAAGATGAGTCCACTTTGACACACACCAAAGAATGAGCTTCTCATTCACTTTTCAACTTTATATACAAAATCCTAAGTCCCTGGAAGGCAACTACTACTAAGGTCGTAAGATGCATAGACAACTTACGTTTTTTTGTTCATCACATTGAAAATACTAGTGACCGATTTCATATCATGAGCTAATTCTAGTAAATGTTCAAATAGTCAATTTATTTCCAATTGCATTTAACTAGGCTAGGTAAATTCGACATGCATAGGTGCTTCCTAGTCCATGAAATTATCATGCATAATGCATTACTTTTGCGTGGAATTAAAATAGTAAAAAAAACCTGGGTTTGTGGGTTCGGGAAAATATCCACGTGAATATTAGGAGAAGAGCCTCCTGTAGGCGCGACTTGCGACTTCTTGGGGGCCATCGTAGGTGTGACTACGGACTTCCAGTTTGCCTTTGCCCTTATGCAATCTGTGAATTTTCTCACCTTGGTAAGCAGCCTCAAGATCTTGCCCTTCTCCCTCGTACGCAGGAGACCCCGTCCGAAGTGCGGATCCTTGAGACTACCGGATTGCGGGACTTGGGCTTATGGGAGGCCTTGTGGGGTTGGAGCTTGGGCCTTTTGCGAGAGAGCTTTGGGAATGGAGGCTTTATGAGCTTCTTCTACTTCTTTTAAACCTCAGGATGGCTATGAATGGATTTATGGGGGTCTGGTGGGAATGGGGTTTAAGAGATCCCCCTTAGAAGCTTCTTAAAAGAAGCTTCTTGTTACGGTCAGAACCGATGTGGAAGAGGGAGGGGGTACTAACAAGGTGGAAGATGACGTTGATTGGGAGGTGGCTTGATGGTGGCTCAGCGTGAGCATGCTACAACGGCGGCACGATAGATGGAATGGCAGCAGCATGCTTAGCCCGACAGCTGGTGGCGGACTTGGCAACGGCAGCAGCGGCACCCTCCACCTCCCCCTACGGTGTAGCACGACGTCAATAGCAACTTCCCTCTCTCTCTCCACGCAGCACGACGTCCTTTGCTTCCTCCTTCTTACCCCCCCACAAGGCTAAGGGGGTGTTTATATAGCCCAAGGGGGGGGAGAGGGGACCTCCACCACATGGGTTGTGCATGCAGCCCACGACTCCCTCATGTAGCCCACCTCTCCCACCTAGCCCATCCCCTTCCCTCCAGCCACCCATCGGCTGGGGGAAATTAGAAAAAAAAATTGAAATTAATTGAACATTATCCACTTAACCCCCTCCCAAGAGGGTGTTTCCCCACGGTTATGCGGATTTGAACCCTCGGGCTCGGTTTGCCAATGCGGAGGTCTCGATTTCTCGTGTGCGCATTACAAATTAAATTGTCGGCAATTTCAATACCGAAGATAACCTTTGCAAGAGTTTTACGTGGTGTGTGGGAAGTCGGGTTTAGTAATATTTTTAAGTGGAAATATTACAATGAGGGTTAAAATCCCATAATTGCCATAAGATATGTCAGGTTTGTACTTGTCTTGATTGTAAGTGACCTACGTATGTTTCTATTTGGAGTCTAGCCGATGTCATAATGCTTCTTCATTTGTGGTAGTTTGCACTACTAATCGCAATCGGAGGATGCCTCACTCCATAAATACACAAGCCATCCTTTATTGAATTCCCAAGGCGGAGAGCAGTGGAGATTGTCTGTCTCTTTGAGAAGTACCTACCCACCAGTATGCTCACAATACAAATCCACCTCTTGGTGCATCTTGTAGATAAAGTGGAGTTTGCAGGACTTGTCTATACGTGATGGATGTTCTTCTTGGAGCGCTTAAAAGTTAGAATCAACATGTGTTGGATTGTGTTGAGAGAGAGAGAGAGTACGAGAGAGATACACAAGGCATGCTCCCAAAGAATGATTCATATTGATGTAGAGTTAGTATATATAGGTGAGACCCAAGTCAAGTGAGAGATGATATATATAATTGTAACATCCCCACTCAAACAAAGGTCTTTGGCTGCAAGTGAAAAAACCCTTGGGGAGAACAAGGGAAAAACCCGAACCCCTACACATACCTACGATACAAAAATGATTTACTATAAAGTTTTCTTGAATACAATGATACATGCCTCAATCAGTGAGACAAGAACTTGGAACAATACCAAGTGCATGTCTTAATGAACTAAAGCGAGCTTCACTAAGAGCTTTTGTGAAGATGTCTGCAACCATTTGATCACTGGGACAATGCTCCATCATAATGGAACCTTTCTTGACTTCATGTCGAACATATGATAATGAATAGCAATATGCTTTGATTTACTATGTTGTATATAGTCTTTGGTAAGACTAATAGCACTTTGGTTATCGCATTGAAGAGGTGTACCAGACGATAAAGGATGTCTCAAATCTGCGAGTAGTTGTCAAAGCCAAACTAGCTCGCGAGCTGCTAATGATGCAGCAACATATTCGGCCTCAGTTGTAGAAACCGCAACACATCGTTGTTTCTTGCTGGACCAGGAAACCAAACATCCATTTACAAATAAACAATTCCCACTTGTAGATCGCATGGATAAGTGTGAACTTGCCCAATCAGCATATGTATATCCAATAAGGTCAAGAGAAGTTGAAGAAGATAAAGAAGAATCCTCTCGACGACGATAAATAAATCCAAATTCCTTAGTACCCTTGAGTTACTTAAGAATACGTTTTGTAGCACTCCAATGAATACTGGAGTGCTACAAAATGTTAGCTACAAATAAAATAAATGGTCGTGTGTTTAAACCAATAAATTGAATACAACCAACAAGATTAGCAAAAGGTTGATGAATGGCTAAATCTTCATTGTGTGTTGTGGATGTACCCTTGGTAGAGCTCGAAAGAATGGGAGTGTTGGCAGAGTGCGCATTTGTCAACCCAAACTTCTTAACACTATCATTAATAAACTTTGTCTGGCGAAGAAGAAGAATGCCTTGTTGTCAGTGTCGTTGAACTTGAATACCCAAACAAGAATGTATCTCACCAAGATCCACCATTTCAAATGCAGTCGATAAAAGCTTCTTCATAGCATCCAAGAAAGTAATATTATTTGACACAAGAATAGTATCATCAACATATAGAGCAAGAATAATATACATTTGTCCTTTCTTTTGATGTAAAGATTTGGGTCAGCAAAACATACAACAAAACCTTTAGATGTGAGGAACTGATCAATCTTAATATATCAAGCACGAGAGGCTTGCTTCAATCTATATAATGCACGATGAAGCTGGCATACAAGATGCTCCTTTCCTGCAATCATAAAACCTTCAGGTTTCTCCATATAGATTTCTTCTTCAAGATCTCCATTGAGAAAAGTAGTTTTAACATCCATTTGGTGAATTTCTAGATCAAATAGTGTTGCAAAAGCCAAAATCATACGAACAGTTGTGGCGCGCACAACGGGAGAAAATGTTTCTTGATAATCTACTCCTGCAATCTACGAGTAACCTTTTGCAACAAGTCATGCTTTGAACTTATCAAATGAGCCATAAGCTTTGGTCTTGGTTTTATAAACCCATTTACATTTGATAGAAACATGATTTGGGGGAAGTTCAGTAAGAATCCATGTACATTTGGAGATTAAAGAATCGTACTCAGCTTGCATAACTTCTTGCCATTGATCCCTTTGAGACGAATTGATAGCTTCCATATATGATATTGGATCCTCTTGGACAGATATAGCATCATCAAAGACATCATATTCAATAGAATAGAATCCATGCTCTATCTCAATAGGAAGATCGACATAGATCTCCAAATTTTCATCAATCTTCTTTGGAGGTGAAGGAGGTTTATGATCATCAGAATTAGTAGACTCACAAAGCAAGTAAGGAAATGCACTAAGCAAAGACTGTGTATCATCTGAAACATCTGACGACCATGTGTCACCCATAGTCTTCTCATCAAATATAGCATCACGACTAATGATAACCTTTTGAGTAGAAGGATCATAAAATTTGTAACCTTTGGAATAATCTAAATAACCAAGAAAAATACCCTTCAAACCTGGAGGATCCAACTTCTGTCGAGTGTCCTTGGGCACATGAATATAAGCAATGCAGCCAAATGTGCGAAAGTGAGAGACTGAAGGTGTCTTCCCTGTCTAGATTGTTATAGGAATTTTACCAGCAGGTGCAGTTGTTGGAAGATGATTTTGAATAAAAACGACTGTTAAAAGTGCTTCAATCCAAAACTTTCTAGACAAACTAGAGTGTATAAGCATGCAACGTATAGCATTAAGAATAGTGCAATTTTTGCGCTTAGCAACACCATTTTGCTGAGGAGAATAAGGAACTGTAAACTCATGATGAATACCTTGATCTTTACAGAAGTCATCAAATAGATTGAATACATATTCACCGCCATTATCACTGCAAAGCGTCTTTATAGAGAATCTAGTTTGAAGCTCCACACTTATCTTATATTGTTTAAATATAGATAAAGCCTCAGACTTATGTCGAAGAAGATAGACATGTGTGTACCGTGAGAAATCATCAATGAAAGTTATAAAATATTGATATTGAGACTTTGAGGCAGGAAAAGGACCGCAAATATCGATATGAACCAAATCCAAGAGAGCACAGGAATGTGATGAAGTAGAAGTGTGGAAAGGCGAACGATGGTGTTTTCCAAGTGCACAGTACTCACATATTCCCATACATGGATGAGATTTAAGATCCATACCTTGCACAAGACCATGATAATGAAGATCAAGAATTTTGGTAAAATCGGAGTGTGCAAATTGTTGATGCCATAATTTGCAATTTGCGTCTCCAAGGGCAGTAACAACATTTGCAACTGTATTGTTCAATGATAGCTCAAATAGATTACCATGTCGAGGAGCCACTGCTATAGTATGTCAGTCTTTCTCTATACGACATTGATTATAATCAAAGCCAACAAACAAACCAAGATCAACTAGACGAGCAACAGAAAGAATATTTCTTTGCAAATCTGGAACATGAAGAACTCCTCTTAATATTCTAGTGGATGAAACAGTCCCCAGATATAAATCACCCACTCCTTTGAATTGACAAGTCATATCATACGCAAGGTAAACAAACTTCTTGACAGGAAGAGAATGATAATTGTGAAGTCACTGCGATTGTTATGTCATGTTTCCAGTGGCACCTGAATCAACGATGAATAGAGAACCATCATGAACATAAAGTACCTTTTCTGGAGAGATATCATGATGGATGAAATTGAGCTCCTAATGAGTATGATCATCATCAGTTGTAGTTTGTTGAACAATATAAGCTTGAGAACGTTCTTCATCATATCTACGTTTATAACAACAACGAGATGGATGATCTGTATGTGCACAATAATCACAAGGAGGAAAACTTTTGAACGAGAGAGGTTGCTTTGTAGTAACTCCATGCTCCTCATCATATTGACGTGCCCAGCAAATCAGAAGCCCCATGGCCTTTCTTATCACAATAAGAACAATGTCTGTTAGGATAAGCAAGACGAGAAGATTTACTACCTTGATTAGGGCATCCACCCTACTGAAAACGTGAAGCGGGACGCTTGCGAGCAACAAAAGCAGCATCAAAATCCCTTTGTTTGCGAGTGACCAAAACAGCATCAGATTTTTCCAAATGATGCTCATGACATTGAGAATATTCAATAAGAGATATACATGCTTTGTCAAAGTGGATATCATCCTTGTTAGACAAAAAAGTGATGATATTGTCATATAAAGGATCTTTGATGGTATGAAGAAGTTGAGTAACAATCTGATTTTTAGCAACAGGAGCGCCGACAGCACCAAGCTGATTGATAATTTCTTTAAAAGCCTCGATATGATAGTGCATAGAAGTACCAACCTTATATTGAAGATTCTTCAAACAAGTTTGGAGATATAACATTTCGGTGACTGATTTCTTCTCAAACATTGAGATAAGATACTCCCAAACAGCATGAGAGGTTTCCATATGAAAGACATCCAATATAAGTGAGTCAGGAAGTGCAGACAATATATAACAACGAGCCGCTTTGTCACGACGAATCCAATCAGTATGATCAATTTTCCATTGTTCAAATAACGGGCCATCAGTAATCACAGAATTGTTATTTATCACATCAATAGGTTGAACTGGGCAAGACAGGTCGTCCAAAACAATATCAAATAATTCGTCACCTTTAAGAATTAGCATCATCTTTGCTTTCCACCCACGAAAGCCTTGTCCTTGGAAGAAGGAAACCGAACGTTGGCCAGACGGATATCCGTTAACAATTATGCAATTAGCCATGCCTGTATGTCGAGAGAAAAAAAATGATGAGATCGCAGAATCTACAAACCATGATCAAGACAAGCGTAGTTGAGACGCATGACAATCAAAATAGGGAGATGCACGTAAGAACGACGAAAAGTATTGAGTGACTAAAAAGAAAGCCCGAAATAGAGAGACGTAACGTGCAAGACGAGATGACACTACAACAGAAACGAGGCATAGACACGCATGTTAGACGCCCAAAGTCAGGCGCGTCTATCATTGCGTCTATAAGTGCGTGTAAATAGACGCAAATTTTGCGTCTATATATCCGCGCAAATAGACACCAATATAGACACGCCAGCAAATGCACAATTATTTAACCATCTAAAATTGCAATTCACATAATTAAAAAACCAAAGTTAATAATTATTTAACCACCTGAAATTGATTCTTGAGCATGCACGTGTGCGCATGATAAAAACCATAGAATTAAGAATACACATTGAATCATTGAATTAAAAAAATAGAGTTAATAATTACTTTTTCATTGCTCTCTAATGAATGGCAATTCCTCCAGTTGACAAGCCTGATATAAGTAATTAGTGGCAAGCGACAGAAACCTTACAATTAGTAGCAAGCATTGCAATATGTATCTCATAATTTTTCTACTTGAAGATGATAAAAAATACTTCCTTTTTATTATGGAAAATTCAATTTAGCTTTAAAGTTGACTATTGATTCTTGAGTATGCACGTGTGCGCATGATAAAAACCATAGAATTAGGAATACACATTGAATCATTAAGCAAATTAAGTACGTTACAGTGAATGATCTATCTCATCTTCAATGAGATCAGCCCTTGCTAAACTATCTACTTCTAGGTCTATGTTACCAAGAGGTAACGAAACAAATAAGTCTATCCCACTATCAGATGTGTTGCTATATTGCTCAATAACTTCATCAATATCATCGACAATCACATTATTGTCTTCTTCTGCATTTCCTTGAACATCCTCGTGAGGTTCATCTTGTACTATATCACGCATATCGTCCATTATGGTGTCATCATGCACATCATCATTAATTTTTGGATTGTCATCTACTATCTCCATATCGGTAATATTACCATATATTGGTTTTGAATGATTAGATATAGGGATGACATACCACCATCGATTATTATTTACCATTGGATGATACACAACCTACATTTGCATATATACATGCTCACATTGTTGAGGTAGTACTAATGTGTCATTCTTGTTTCGGTGAAATTTTGTAGAGTCAATGATTACAAAACCACTTGGATGACGTTTGATTGTGCAATGCTCACCATTTGTTACCACTTCTTTAAACCACTTCACATCCAGTACATATATAAAGAATCGTCTGAAGTCAAGCTTCAGAATATCTTGGATTAAGCCACAATAACCTTCCATGGTACCATTGGTATCCTCGAAGTGAGCAAGGACACCACAATCTTGGGTATTTCTCTTTTCATCTATATGTTGAGTTCGAAGATGTTTACCCTCACACCAAAGTGCATTGAATAATGTGCACTAGTAATAAAAGATAAAAGATCAAACATGTCAATTATTTATATAAAATAAAACTTATAGAAACAAATTAATTGATAGTATGTCTCACCTTTGATAAGCAACCTCGTGCGTATTCCCACTCTTCTTGAGATATATTAATTTCCTCATCTTTTTTCATTCTCTCCATTTCCTCATGTGACCAATCTATATCAATATGATGTGGGAGCGCATTTAGATGATCTGGAAATGAGACATTACGTCCATATCTAGTGCGAAATTCTTGTCTTTCGCTTTTTCTTCTTGCCCTTGCTTCATTATATAGTGTCACCCATTTGCTCATTACATCATTATTGAGCACACAAAAACTATTTAACTTACGAAGTTCTTCTTTTGTTAGCACTTTACTCATTCCTTTTCCTTGAGGTACTATAGAGGTCATTCTCAAGTCTTCATCATGTTTCCATAGTCATGGTTGAGAGGGATCCACTTCAGTAAGATATTCAGAGATATAAACAAGGGATGATTGCACTAACCGACCCTCAGCCATGCTTCCCTCAGAGGCCGTGCTTTTTGCCTCACAAAATCTTTTAAGGTTTCCATGAAGCGCTCAAGAAAAAACATCCACCTTACATGAAGTGCTCCACAAAGTGCGATCTCATCAATCAAATGTATAAGTAAATGTAATTGAGTAGTCAAAATGGATCGAGTAAAAATTTCCTCTACCAAACAAACCACCTCAACAGATAATACTCGAGCATCTTGCAATTTGTTTGGATCAATTTCCTTCGAGCTCACGTATCTGTCAAGATATATTTGAGAATTGTTTATTTTTGTGTAGAAATTCAAAGATATATAATGAAAAAATGCAATGTATACACACCTCACAAGCTCTCCCATCTTGTAAATGATATCATGTACATCTTTGGATACACAATGGGATATGCTAGTAGGAAGTACGAACTGAATGTAAACAATATTCATAGATCAAATGATTAGTTGAGGAAAAAGTCATCATACCCCAAAGTTTACACATAGTTACTCCACTAATTACTATATTCATGGTTAGAGATACCCTTACTTGAATCATTTTGTGCCAATCGTGGGACTTCAAATCAGATAGTTGCTCCACACCTCTTTTCTTTTTCTTTATGAAGGCTCCCTTGAGACATCTCATACATCATGTGGGTGTTCGAAAGCTATATATTTGTTCCTTCACTATTTTTTCCTCGTTCTTTGACAACATCCAAGGTGCATGGGGTAGCTCAATCTTTCCTCTGGGTCCAATGCGTGGCCAGGCTCGTCTCATGCGACCAATGTTACGTAAATCCTCCCTTACATTAACTGAATCACGAGCCCTATCAAGTGATCCCATAATGTAGATACAACATTTTTGAATATGTGTATGGGGTCCAACAGGTGATTGATCTTAAGTTCAGTCCAGTAAGGAAGACAAAAAAATATAGAGAACCTAACAAACAAACAATATATTATGTAAACAATTCATCATGCTAAATACTTTAAAGTCAATCGAGAGAAATGCACTTCTTACCGACTCATGCTCGAGTGGAGGGTGGCTGTCGACATTAATCCATCTCTCCTTTCAATCTCGAATGGTTAGAGATTGTGGAGTCATTCCATTAGTAGGAAGAACATATTTGGGATGGTCAATAGAAAGAAATCGATGATGATTGTCATAGATAACCTTCTTTAAACGTGCCGGCCTAGAGGAAACTAGAGAGGGACCGCAAATAGGACATGCATGATATCCTGACGTGGTTAAACCTGAAAAAACAAGTGAATTAATAAAATGCAATTGATTCAAGTCTTGAATTTCAAATATAGAGTTATATACATGTACCTGAACACTCTCTGTATCCTGGAAAGTCATGCATGGTCCACAACAACATGGCCTTCAATGTGAAATCTCTAGAGGATGCAGATGCACTTGTATCTTGCACCTCAATACCTTCCCATAACATTTCTAACTCTTCAATCAAAGGCTCTAAGTAAATGTCCATGTTTTTTACCTTGTGCTTTCTAGGAATCAGAAGGGACAACATTACATGTTCCTTTTTAATTGCCATGGATGGAGGAATATTATAGTTCACCAATACCACTGGCCATACACTGTATGATGTGCTTTTGATGCCAAATGGATTGATTCCATCCATACCTAAACCAAATCTCAAATTTATTGGCTCTTCTTTGAAAACGGGGCACAAATTATCTATATGTTGCCATGCTGGTGTGTCTGCAGGGATCCTCCATTTTCTATCACTTGAACGATGACTAGCATGCCATGACATGAGCTTTCCAATAGACTTACACTTGAACATAAGTTTTATACGTGGAACAATCGAAAAATATCGCAAAACCTTACGAGGCACACCCATTGACTTCATCTTCACTTTGTATCTTGATTTGCCATAAACAGGACACTCTCGTGCAAACTCATAAATCCCACGAAATAAGACACAATCATTGACACATGCATGGATCTTGACATAATCGAGGCCTCCCAGAGATGTCAAGTAATGTCTTGCTTGCTCTCTCTTAGTTGGCAAATTGTTTCCTTTTGGAAGCATTTGTGATAATAACCTACATATATTTTTAAAAGTGAGTTAAAAAACCACCAACGTCATATATTTCTGTCTGATTTCAAAATAGAACAATTAATATTATGATTCATAAGCCACTGAATTGATACCTACTTCAATAACGCATCGAAACTGACATTACTCCATCCATAAATTGTTTGCAAGTTAAGTATCTCGAGGGACGCACGAAGAACGGAGTACGTACAACCTTCATATAAGGGAGTAGATGATGCTACGTATAGTGGACCATCTGGCTTCGTAGAGTGACCTTCTCCCTGAAGTGGTTGCGAAAATAGATGGTGTACCATGTTGTCCAAAATCTCATCCTCTACGACTTGATGGGGCATTTCATGAGGGCTACTATCATGGCCGTCAGTCTCTACTCTTCTTGAAGACTCTGCCTCCTCACGTCGACATTTTGCAGCCTCTCAACGCCCGGGAGGGAGCATCTAAGGATGTGGCACCGCATCTTGCTCAACCAATAAAAGGGAGTTTCATGTACGTTGATATATAATTCCCATAACATAGACTAGCAATCTTAGTGGTAAAAAAAAACAATGAATATCGGTGATTTTTCTCGATCCCATTCTGCATACAAGCTGAGGTGTGACATTGCAATTCGACGTGCTCAAAAAATACACCCTCGACAATGATCACACATGCATTTAATTTTTCGTCGTAGCCATGCATCTCGATTATGAAGACACAATGTTTCATCCTCACTTGAGAATGTGCTCATTGACTCATCAGCATGCACCACACTAGGTGATAACGATGACATGATTAAATCTAATTCATGACAACAAGCAAGGCATTTTAATAAGTCATGCTATCATTTTATTAAATAGTTTTATTTTACTAGTTTTGTGTAAATGTTAAGTTGTCTATCCAAGTGTTTATACGTTGAGAATTTGTTATTCATTAATTTGATGGCTTAGTTAGCTTATTATAACTACAACCATTTTAAAGCCAATAGATACTTTATTACGCCTTTTTCGCGACTTGATGTGTAGGGTTTGAGCTTACATACCCCTATAACACAACCCAAACACACCGCTACAACTCAACCCATACCCAAACCACTCTCACACGACCCCATTGGCTAGCTAGTTAGGACTATTTTGCATTTTACACGTCTTCGTTGTATGCCATATTAGGAGGCTTAATGTATTTGTGCGGTTGACGTTATGGGCTTCATGTACCCTTTCATATCTTAATCCCACGCTAGCAAATAACGAACCCTATGTTCCGACAAGAGACTTGGATACACGGGCATAGCTTAAGTATAAATGTAGCCCTCTTTCATCACAAAGCTGTCCTCTTTGTGTATTGCAGAATCAGAATCAGGGAACGGACTGCGCGATGGTTATCAACCTGATATTGGCAGCGGCCCTAGCAGCACTAATGCTGACGATCTCGCCATGTGAGGCCCTATTTGGCGGACTGTGGCAGCTCAATATTACTTAAACGTTAACGCTCTTACTAGATTTTCCATTAATTTGTTGATCAGTTGTTGTAGCATACTAAATCGTTGCGTTTATTACTGGCCACTGGCCATCTACTACTGCATGATGTAATTATTGCAGGGGATGCGGTGCACATCGTCGCAGGCGCAAGCGATTATATTCATGGTGAGCCGGAGCTCCGGCCGGCGCCGCCGCGGCTGCAATATGGTGACGCGAATATTCATGATCACCATCGTGATCATCGCCTAAATGATGAGTGCTTCAAGGGTAAGTTACGAGTGACGCAAGAGCTCCACTGGCCGAGAGAGATGCTGGCAATGCTAGGGCCACGATGGGAGGTGAACGTGTGCAACGAGTGCGCGGCGCCGGACTGCGCCGTGGCGCGGGACGTGCGGCTCAGCTGTCCCGACTGGGCATCCCGTCAAAGCCTCGTCGACCCAGCCGTGCTGCGCGTAATGGACTCTCCCCAGTATTCGACCTCATCGGGCCCAGCAGGAGGCGCAGACGACACTACCACGACTTGCTTGCTGAATGCCGGGAAGCCCATCGTTCCCGGCGAATGCTTCGCTTTCTTCTACCACTACGCCGGATCCATGACCCAGCCGCTGCGTCTCCAGCCCCTCAGCTTCCATTCCACCTGCTCTTCGACTAGTTCTCATTCAGCTCCAGAGCCTGCTCCGGCATCGCATCATCATCATCATTATGATCATGATCACCGTCGTCATCACTGCCGTCATCATGGTCCATCATCATCTCCGTTGCCATCAGCTTATATGTGACGTCGGTGGTCTACGTTGGCGACGTAATTAGGCCTCTCGCCAGTGCCACTGATCGTAATTTGTACATGATGTCCAGTTTATTTATCTTTTTTTTTCTGTGCGGGGAATGAACTAGTTTTGAAATCCACCAAACGCTTCTAAAGCTCTGCATTCTGCCTCTGAACATGAGTAATTTTCACTCGAATTAAGTGGTTTTCTCTTGGAGCATCTGTCTATAATGTAGGTCATGTATCCTTAATTTTGCCAAATATGCCAGCTAGTCACTATAAAGCAACTTCTTGTGCTATCTATAGCGATCAGTACTCGTAATCCGTAAGCATTGAGTTTTTAGCATTGCCCTCAAGGAGGGTAATGTTCATCAATGGTTGACCGTGCATGCTCAAATTACATCAAGTTATCGTCAATGGTAGAATCATGACCGGCACATGTCTTTTTGTGTATGTTTTCTAGTAGCTTTAGACTAAATTTAAAGACTCACATCCAAACTCCAATAAAGCACTTACATGTAGAAACATGATGAACAAGCGTTGTTTTTTCAAATTCTTTTGGACATGTCTATCTTGCACTCATTCTCCACTCTACTTGGCAAAATTGTGACATGCCTGTACTAGTTAGATCTCCATGGCCAAGTATCATTGTTAGAGATGGAAATTTTACTTTTGCAAACAATGACTTTGTCTAATAATTTACTCACCACAACACAAAATACATTAGTTCCTTGCCATTTATCTACTATGCATAATGCACCTATTGCTATATGTATGCCCATATATAATAAATCACTATCATGTGGCAAATAGACAAATAAAAGTTTACAAAAATAAATTTAAAAAATATAGTAATTGTCACAGTATTTCATGGAGATAAAAAAAGAAGTTGACAATGTGCTTTATAGTTGATAAAATAAACAAAATTAAGCAGGTGGTCTACTATATACTAGTCTTGTCTCATGCAGTGAATCTACACAACATCAATGAGGTTATCCAAAATATTATTGTACTATCTCAATACTACAAATTTGTACATTTCCCTATGAAAATAAGGCAGCTATGGATTTTCATGGAACACTACCTCAATATGGTAGTTTATTTTCATGATTGTGAGTGGTATGCATAACCAGGAGTCCAAGTTAGCAATGACTTATGAATTAAAATTCCTCAACAAAGTGAGTTTTATATTTAGCTTGATACGTATAAATTTGAGTACCTATTCAGATAGTAGTCTAGTCATGGTTAAGGATAACTTTGGATACTACTATCCAATGTCTTCATCTAAAATGGGGAATCATCTACAACTGCAATTACTAGTGGGTTTTCCTAAAATATTTAAGAAAACTAATATGGAATGAATTGTGAATTTGCTAATGAGGAGGAATGCTCGATCTAAATGTATTGTAATTAATCTTATAAATAATTTAAAAATATTATCTTTTAGCTAATTTAATTTTAGGATACCTTGCAATGGATTGCAACCTCCTCTTTTAAGTACGAAGCAAAAATAATACATTTTCTTTAAATGTAATAGCCTTGTGTTTCTTATTGGCATGAGCTACATTGGGATTGCTTAAACTTATCAGTCACTTATTCTAGAACTTTTATATGATCACTAGCTAAAGTAATAGTAGTTGAAACATCAATAGCTATGCCGGTCATAGGAATAGGTAATTTCTTATCATAAACCACTTCAAAGGATACTCTACAAGTAGCTAAGTATGCAATGTTTTTGTAAGCAAACTGGAGAATAGGTAAATTTTGGTCCCAGTTGTTTAATTCATTAATTATGTAGGATCTAAGAAGGTAAATGTTGGTCCCAATTTTTTGGTCACACTTAGGATCTAAGAAGGTCCAAGATAGTACTATTGACTACTTCAATTTAACCATCACTTTTGGGGTAGAAAGCTAAGGTACAATCCATCTTAGAACTTAGATTTTTCAATAATGCCACCCAGAAATGTTTACAAAATATAGCATCACAATAAAAAAGTATTACCTTTTTGAAAAATTCATGATGACAGAAGATGGTCTTCATGAATAGTTTAGCAACTTGAGGTGTGATCAGGGTCTTTTTACATTGAGCAAAGTAAGGTTATTTACTAAATCTATCCACCATAGTCCAATTTCATTATAGTGTTGAAAAGCATGGATATAGAGCATGGCTATGGAGGATGGAAGATAAAGACAATACTCATGAAGACATAAACAAGAACAATGACTATTACACAAGTGAATTAGGTTCCAAGATTAAACACTTGGACTCATAAACGCAATCTTGTGTATATGGATAATGACATTGATTGAAAGGACAAAAGTACTATGACATTGCATTCAAATGATAGGCAAGAACAATGCTTTATAGTCTTTTGGGTAGGTAGCACTTTCTACCACACTGTGCTTCTGGGATTCAATCCCTTTTCCTAGATTGCTTGCATTTCCCTTGCCCACTTCTTCATACAAAGAGGCTACACTGGGTGTGATTGCTTGAATTCTCAACACCCCTCCTCAATCACAACCAAAAGGGTACAGAGTATATACTAGAGGTTTTAGTCAGTAACCATCTACAAAGTGTGGGCACACCAAAAACATGGTAATCATCCAGAGGCTATCACAAACAAAGCTAAGTGTAGGTACCAAAAACACGATGGACATCTAGAGGCTATAACTGGGGCTTCACAAAGTATACAAAGCCTGTAGTGTCATGTTACATGAGGATTTTACAAGTTTATGAAAGGAACATTAGGGAAAGGTTATAGAAGGCTTCAAAAAAGTCTATCAGAGTAGTGTGAATAGAGGGATTGGTGAGGCTTGTCCTTCTGATCCTAATGGTCTTCTTCTTCTTCTTTCTCTTCTTCTTCTTCTTCATGTCCATGGTCTTATTCTTCCTTTAGAGCTACAAGATCGGCCTTTTGATGCCTCTTTTTGGCATGACAAAACTTTTTAGAACGTCCGGTCCTTTTGCAAAATTAAAAAATTAGCTGATCCTTTTTACCTTTGTGCTTGTTATTACTAATATACAATATTTTTTCATCATTAAAAGTACTTGGCTCCTATTTTTTTAATCTTCTTTTCTTCTTCTAACAAAGAGGACTGAATGTAAACAGGTTTAGGATTTGGCATGTTGATTAAAGTAGTGCCAGAGACATTATCCTAATCTCAAGGCAGACTTTTTAACAAAACACCAATGCATACATCTTCACCCATTTTAATGTTGATCCTTGCAAGCTGGGTTAAGAAACTTTTCATGTAATTCAGATATGTTGCAAGAAATGTGTTAGGTTTCATGTCCAAAGTAAGAAATTCAATTAATAAACTATACTTTGAAGACTTTGATTGTGCACCAATCAGAGTATCCAATCTTTTCCAAGTGTCATGGAATGTGTTGCATGTATCCACATGGTGGACATAGTTGTCATCCAGCTCAAGATTTATGATGGCTTGAGCCTTTTCATCACTTTTTGCCAAGAAATTGCAAGAGTCCCATCTCAAGGCTTCTTCTCTTGTCCATTAGTGATCATTGCTCATATGCCCTTCTTCATTAGGATAAGCTTTATGTCAAGATTGTGGGAGACAAGGAAGGAGTCTCACTTATAGCTTTCTCACTTACACAATGGGGGAATACACACAAAGGTGGAGGCTAAAAATAGTTTTCCTCTTCTTAGTTGTGCAAGCCAAAAAGAACTCAAGTACAGAGAAATAGAAGAACCCTATATATGGGTCTCAAACCAAACTCAACTAACTAAGATGGCATACTAACTGAGCCACGAACTAGAGTAGATAAGGATAGCTGTTATCTAGCTATTATTCATGGGCGGTGTACCAACCGCATCTGCAGCTACCAAGTCGGTGACATAAATGCACAACGATCACCCTGGCCTCCCAATGTCTTTGCGCAGAGGCATACGATGCAATTTCTACGGTAACTATTCACCGACCTGTAGAACAGTGGTCACACAACAAAAAATAGGGCCTTTTCCTAAGTGCGTGCAGAAAACTTCCGCCTCCAAAACAGGCCCCGAAATGGCCTCGAATAAAAAAAACAAGGCAACCAAGGGCTAAAGCCATGACCCACAGCATAACTGCCCTCTTGCTACACTGCGAAGGGCGTCTCAATCTGAGACAATACACTCTTGCACTTTTCGCTTGTGCTACCTGCAGAGACTTTCTCCCAAAACAGAAAAATAAAAGCAACATTGGTCCTCTTACAAGAATACCGCAAACTTGGTTTGATTTCTTGAGCGCCTTACCATGAACCAAGCTCTGATACCATGTCAAGATTGTGGGAGAGAAGGAAGAAGTCTCACTTGTAGCTTTCTCACTTACACAATGGGGGAATACACACAAAGGTGGAGGCTAAAAACAGTTTTCCTCTTCTTAGTTGTGCAAGCCAAAAAGAACTCAAAAACAGAGAAATAGAAGAACCCTATATATGGGTCTCAAACCAAACTCTACTAACTAAGGTGGTATACTAATTGAGCCACGAACTAGAGTAGATAAGGATAGCTGTCATCTAGCTATTATTCATGGGCGGTGTACCAACCGCATCTTCAGCTACCAAGTCGGTGACATAAATGCACAACGGTCACCCTGGCATATCACAAGTGGAGCTCGATATCTCAACACTTTATGTGTGTTTTCTAGGCATGAAACTCAACTCATTTGAAGCAACATGTCCATGAGTCTTTTCCCATGCTAGAAGGCTAGAGCAGTAGTAAATCAGTACCAAAAATCTCATATTTGACTAGGATATGAGTTGATTGTGTCAAATGACACAAGTGCTAAGAGACACTAGATGACTATCAATAGACACTATGCTTGAATCTTCTTGAGTTGAGCTTGATTCTTCCAAAAACTCCCGTCTATTTGATGTGTAGACTTGTTGGAAACTTTAGTGGATTAGTGAATTAGATTGGTAGTAGCTTGGTTCAAGTGGCAAAAGTGAGAAAATGAAGAAAGAATGAGCTTCAAGTGAAATGGCTATAGCTACCCTTTTAGGGCTTCAAACAAGGACCTAGTTTTTCATTGATTGTAGTTCATATAATAGACCTTTTGGGAAAATATTTGAGTTGGAGATAGCCTAGGTAATAGGCTTCAAAAGCCCTATGATCTCGAAGAAGATCGCATTCGTTGCAGAGAGAGAGAAAAAAAAAATTGTACAAACAGAAATAGGTGCAAATCACATAATGACCATGAATTTTTGCAATGCTGGAGATATAGACCACCAAGGTCAGAAATTGAAGTGCCATAGAAAGCTTTAAAAAGCAGGGGAATAAATCTCCAAAAGGAATCTTGAAGAGATTTGGCTTGTGTGAAGAGATATGAGAGCTCCAAGTAGGATGGTCCTACAGGCTATGGCAAACATGAAGGAGGAATGAGGATGGAGGTGAGAAATGAGCTCATTAACTAGCTCAACAGAGGTGGAGAGAAGCTAGAAGAGAGGTTTAGTGATCTGAGCCATACTCACCATGGCTCTGATACCATGTTGAAAAGCATGGATCTAGAGCATGGCTATGGAGGATGGAAGATAAAGACAAGACTCATGAAGACATAAACATGAACAATGACTGTTGGACAAGTGAATTAGGTTCCATGATTAAATACTTGAACTCATAAACACAATCTTGTATGTATGGACAATGACATTGACTGAAATGACAAAAGTACTATGACATTGCATTCAAATGATAGGCAAGTACAATGCTTTATAGTCTTTTGGGTAGGTAGCACTTTCTACTATTGTGCCTATGGGATTCAGTCCCTTCTCCTAGATTTCTTGCATTTTCCTTGCCCATTGCTTCATACAAAGAGGCTACACTAGGTGTGATTGCCTTAAATCTTAATATATGGAGGGATGTTGT
The DNA here is from genome assembly GCF_053477565.2 of Lygodium microphyllum. NCBI lineage: Eukaryota > Viridiplantae > Streptophyta > Polypodiopsida > Schizaeales > Lygodiaceae > Lygodium > Lygodium microphyllum. Next base: position 129,189,505 of record NC_141157.1, read on the forward strand.
AGGAAGACCCATAACAAAATCCATAAAAATTTGTTCCCATAGTCCACTAGCTATGAGCAAAGGCATAAGTAACCTATAGGATCTACCATCTTGAGGTTTTAATCTATTGATAAATAATGTAATCAGACACAAACTTAGGAATATCATGCTTCATATAAGATATAATTAAAGTATTCTTTACATGCAATTATAGTAGACTAATGCCTCTAAGTCCCATTTAAGTTGGTGCATAGATTTCATTCATGGAGACTTTCCTAAACGGTGTAGTTATATATAATTTTCTATAATAATATAAGAATCAATTAATATACATGTAATGATCAAAGAAAGTGGTATTTATATTTTTAAATATATGCCAATATGCCATCAATCTAATGTATATGTAGAAATCATGGCATCAACATTGTAGATTTAATATTGGAAATATTGAAAATATGATTTAATTTATATTTATGTGATATGAAGGGGCTTGAGATGCATTATCTAACTTGCAATCTAAGCATGATTGGGATTTCTATTTATATTGTAATTCCCAAGTCATAGCATGCTTTCAAGTATTAAATTAGCAATTTTATTTACCCTTGTTCGATACCAAGGATGCTGTTTGAATTCTATTTTCATCTAAAAGAGATGTTATTCTTGTTAATGAAAAAGGTTGCTTTGATTAGCTTAAAGATAGGCTATTTGCCCTGATTTTGACTGAAATTTTAGAACTCCATAAGGGGGAGAGTTTACTCATTCCAAGGGTTCAAGACACAAGTGGATCACCTCCATGATCACACTACAAAAATTGATGCAAGTAAAGGCTCTAGATATCTCATGCTAGGCCCAAAATGGAGATGAAAAACCTCCATGGCTTAACATCTTTGAAGGTTGGAAGATCCTATTCTAAATAGAGGGTGGGTTATGGGTTGTGTCCATAGGACTGGGACATGAGTATCTAGGTATTTGGATACATGTCCCAAATTAAGGGATGGATTACTAGGTTGGCTTTGCATCTTGGAGAAGATATAGGATAAATACATTTTTTTTGCAACATCTTTCAAGGAATTATTTGAAATGCAACTTTTTGACTATGATAATAAATTATGTGAAGAAACTAGTGTTTAAATTGTTAATTAATAAAGCTCTCTTTGCATGTCACGCATAAATGTGTTAGGATAATTAGATAACAACAACAGAGGCTCAAGGAAAGAAAAAGGGCAGAACCCCCAATGGGTCAGTCCTATAGGTGGCCTCGATAAGCTAAGAATTCTCCTTCAAGAGGAAATGTAACTAGGAAAGAGCTAAGCACTTGACTTCCGAGCATGTCATATTAGATCTTGATTAATGTTATTTTAGGTGATCAAATTCAAGACTATACCTTATGGGATAGAGGGGTCAACACATATCACTTCCCCTCGTTTCTCACTCGCTATGAACCAAGTGTAGTATTGATCTACTTTGTGTTGAGTTAACCTGCAAATGCACCACTTAAGGAGACCGATGCTAGTTAAGCTATTAAGTATTGTCGAATTAGAAACCTAGATTTAGGTTTGATCCTTGTATATTATGGCTGAAACCTTCTATTGCAAAGTGGAATCAAGAGACCCTAGGCGATAGACCCCATGTTATTCTAAGGAGTGCCAAGTGACACTACTTAGAAAAACTATTGATGGGCCATTAAAGTGTGTCATTGAGGTCTTGTAAGTCGAGTATGTTAATGTAGCATTAGAGAAAAAATGAATAAGTTAGCAATAAGCTATGCATATGTTGTCCTAACAATTTGACTTATAATTCAAGAACAAAAGAATTGTAGCTATCCTAAAGAAATAACCTAAATGATTTGATTTTGAATATTAGGCACCGTTTAACAACATGGATGTTGATCTTCAAGAAAATAAGTTTCTCTTGAAACAAATCAAGCCACTTGAATTCACAATAAAAGGATTCAATGTTGAGACTAATGTTGGAGTTTGAATTTAAAACCCTTGAAGATTATTTTGATGTGACAAGAATAAGCATAGCTAACAAGGCTATGATTTCCAAGCTAAAGCTAATGATAGTCTAAAACAACCAGAACGAATGTTAATGAAAGTACATATGATGGTTACTAACATTGAGTTCATTCTTGACTTTTGTGGTGTTATCCTATTTGTTGGGGACCAAGCTATCAATTGTTACTTGGACGTTTGTGGATATCATATTATGATTGTTTGGTGGATATCCTAGCTAATCGATTGATTTTCAGGCACGGATAAATGATAATAATTCTAGATGCATACTCTAAGAGCCCATTGGATGATGAAAGGCATTTCCTCCCACTACAAAATGGAAGGCACTCGAGGGAGCTTCAGCCTATTGGAACCTTAAGTTCCAGTGATTCTGAAGAGGGTTCTACCATCAAGGAGATTTACCAAGTATGTTGAAATGAGCCAATAGAGACAAAGGACAAGATTTGTGATGCTGATGTGATAGATCTGGATCTTGAGACTTCCAATTATTTTGGCCTTGTAAAATTGTGCACTATGTTATTTGCTACTCCTATAGGAGTTTAGGGACATATTTTCATGCAGTTATGATGAACTGAAGGGGATTTTGCCCCTCTGTTGTTGCTATGCATACAGTGTCATTGAAAGAAGGTAGTAAGCTAGTAAGGGCAGAAGGTTACACATATTCCTTTGGAGCTTACAAAACCTCTCTTTGGGGAATTTATACATTTAACGAAGGTTGATCTTATATTTCCCATTGAACATACAAAATGGTTCTCACCAGTAGTAATAAGAAAGAAAAGAGCAATAAAATATGCCTATGTGTCAATTTTATGGATTTGAACAAGCAGTAAAAGAACTATTATTCTCTACCCTTTATCGATCATATTTTAGATCACTTGGCAAGGTGAGAGATGTACTCTTTCATGGACTGTTTCACGGGTTATAATCAAATGGCCATAGCTAAAGAGGATAAGTTAAAGACAATGTTCATTATAATTTTTGGTACTTTTACGTACCATGTGATGGATTTTGGACTACTTAATGCTCCTAGATTTTATTAAATAATGGTTGATAAGACATTTGCCGATATATCCCCTGAAGAGCTAAATGTTTTCATAGATGATTTGGGGGTAGCTACCATGGTCTATCATAGACAATTGATTATTCTAGGCATATACTTTGAGCGATGTTGTGAGTATTGCATAGCTTTGAATCCTTGAAAGTGTGTATTCGAGGTGCCTTATGGGTTGTTATTAGGTCATGTTGTGAGTGCAGATGGTATTGCCATCAATCTTGAAAAGGTGGTTATTATTATGGACCTAAGCCCACCCATTTTCCCTAGTGAAGTTCATAGTTTTGTTTCATCTCTAGGATACTATTAATGCATTGGCAGAGTATTTGTTACCCCTGACGAATCTTTTATCTTACAGCCATGTTTTTGAATGAACTAAAGAATGCAAAGTGGCATTTGAAGACATTAAAATAGAATGATTCAAAGCATCGATTTTAAAAGCTCCAAAAAGGGGTGAGGTTTGTTATATATTCACTCATGGTAGTGAGATACGGCATGGTATTAGTTGTTGCCTATCCCAAATTTGGTAGGAACAGCTTTATCATCATATTGCATTCTCAAGCAAAAAGATGGAAATTTCAGAGCTTCGTTACAGCTATTTGGAGAAGGTTTACTTGGCTATGTTATTTGCTACCAAGAAGTTCAAACACTATATTCTTTATGAGAAGGCAATGTTCTTCATAAAGGAAGAGGAATTGTGCTTATTACTAAGCACGATTCAACCCCCTGATTTCCTAGCCGTGGTTGATTTATTTGCAAGACTTTGATTATGATATTAGGAGTAAGCCACCAAAGCCACAAGGTATTGTCCAGTGTTTAGTAGATTTTGGTGAGCCTAAGGAAGAGTGGACTGATATGAGTAAAATTTATGCAACCTCTATTCTATTTTGGTATGCATCTATATGCATTATCTATCAATAGGCAACCCAGTAGGAACTCTTTCTAGATCTAAGAAGAAGAAGATTAAGCAGCAGCAAGCACTTTTCTTTTCAATAATAGTGAGTTTTTTATATAGAAAAGAGGTTTATTGTCATTATGTGGTGCCTCATGAGGTACCCTTTATCCTGGAGGAATGTCATGATTCAACATGTGGAGACCATTTTGTTGGACAACTCACCATCCAGAAAGCTTTACCTGTTGGCTATTAGTGCCAATGATTTTTCAAGATTCTTTTGCATATGTTAAGCATTGTGATGTTTGCTAAAGATACGATGCTAGGGAGAATCGTAAGTGGCCACTCAATCCTATTCTTGTGACTTTTCCCTTTGAGAAGTGGGCCATTGATTTTGTTGAACTTATTTATCCTTCATCTACTATACGAAAGTGTTAGATCATTGTGGGGATAGACTACTTCATGAAATGGTATAAGGCTCAAGCTACAATGAAGGAAAAGGTCAAGGAAATGACTAGTTTCATTGTAGAACAAATTATTTGTTGTTTCGGTCCACCCCATTTGGGCCCATATAAGATTTTCTGTATGGGAAAGAATAGCTCTATTATAGACCTTTTAGTAGATTTGCAAGGGATAGAGTTTAGAAATCCTATTATGTGTAGGGGCTTACGTTGAACTTGGTATCTTTGTAGGTCTTCCAAGATCCAGCTTAAACTCACAGTAAGTACCAAGGCAATCAGATGGCAGAATCATTCCTTATCTTGAACATCTATATTTTAAAAATAAATTCAAGAAGATCAAATTCCAAAAGCAGATGCTCATTGTCTTGCAAAGGCAGTCTGGTAGGTTCCTAGGGACAAGTCAGACCCGCTAATGCCTTATCTTACCTTGCATGCTTATATTTGAATGTATAAAATCAACTTCTTTATTTAACTTTTTAGATCACATGATTCATTTACGTAATTTAGGTCACAATACACAAATAAAAAAATTAATCCTTTGAAAAATAACTTTTATTTATCTTAAAGAGTTTCTTAAAATTTTGCCTTTTGTCCACACAAAAGAATAACCTAAAGGTACCAAGATTTTTTCCTTAACTAGTAATTGGGCTCTCAAGAAGTCCATATCCTGAGTCATGCACGGTGGGTGGTTCCTAAGAGCCTAAGGAGCTTACTAGCCATAGCCCCCTAGAACCCTCACCTTCTCCTATCCAAAGGCTCCATATGGAGTGATCTCTTACAATTATAGTCAATTTAAGGTCTCCAATGTGGTAAAAGACCAACCCCCCTTAGGAAAAAAATGAACTCACAAATGGGCCCTTAAAAATAATATAGTTTTAGATGTGGGCCTTTTGGATTGTCCAATAGGAAGGCTAGATGTTGACATCCATGGAGGGTGAATCTTCTCTCTCCAAATCTTGGATTTTTTATTAAAAATAGTGGAGGATTTTAAAAAAGGGAGAATGAATAGTACACAAAATTTGAGTTTCTCTCACCTCCTATTTTTCCTCCCTTTTTTGGAGAATTTTCAATTTCGATTTTTTTTCTCTCACGAAATTAGTTTGACCCAAAAGTTGAGTAGCTCACCACTTTTCCTCTCTTCTCTATACTAGTGAATTTTCATCTCCATTGAAGCTCCTTGGTGAGAGTAATTAGGGTTTTGAGCATTCTGCTTACCTCTGCGCTTTCTTCTTCATGAAGCTCGCGAATGTTGGGAAAAACAAAAGTGCCCATCCCTCTTTGCATTTTCTCTTATTTGCTATTTTTTCAATAGGATTTGATGTGATTTCTTACTATTATTGTTGTTTTATTGCTGCATAGGTTGTTTTGGGCAGGAGGCGCACAGGTGCTCATCTCTCTCTCTCTCTCTCTCTCTCTCTCTCTCTCTCTCTCTCTCTTCCCCCTCTCTCTATATGTTGTTTCTCTTTTATGTTGTGTTTTCAATAGAACTTGATGTTGATTCTAATTGTTGTTTTTTTGCAGAGTTTATTTAGAGCAAGAGGCAAATGTGTTAATCTCTCTCTCTTTGTTTGGTTTTTTTTTTGCTACTATCTTCTTAATACAACATGATGTTCATTCTAACCCTTGTTGTTGTTTTATTACAGAGATAATTTTGGATGACATTACATAAGGGCTCATCTCTCTCTCCCTCTCTCTTTCTCTTTCTATATCTCCTCATTTCTACTGTTTTTTAAGTATACCTTCATGTAAATACTAACTCTTTCTATTTTCTTTTGTAGAGATCAATTTGGGCAAGATTGAATAGGTGCTTATTTCTTTCTCTCTCTTGTGTACTCATACAGACTCTCTTTCTTCCTTTCTATGTTTTCCCTTTTCTACTATATTTACAATAGGGTTTGATGCTGGTTCTAACTTAAGGATCAATTGTTGTGGCAACACTTAACACAAGGTAGAGCAGAGATTTTGTAGCTTAATTTATGGGTAAATCTTCCATATTTTGTAGTGCCAAAATTGATTCATTTGATTAGTAACTTTTATGTTTGATGGGATTGTTGTTTTCTTTTGTCCATCATGGGTTTTGATCAGTAACAACGATTCAATTTTATCTTTAGCAAATCAACATATAGGTAAAATGGCCCTATTTTCTGTTGCTTCTATTCATACAGTTAACTAGATATTTTTTGTTAAAAGGGATTCATGCATGTATTTTTTTGTACATGCAAGTATTGTATAAGGTTTAGGTGAAGCACATACTTCTTGATCGACTATTTTGCTATGGTGAGTGATTTCTTTGTGCTAGATGATATAGATCTACTGGAACTCAATGGTTAAAAAATCCCCTGCTTTATTGGTCCTGTGTGTCCATTCGAATCTCCATGCCAATTGGCAATGATCCATGAAACTCTTGTATCATATCATCCATATAACACACAATGTGTTGAGTCATAGAATATCTTAGGTGTCAATCCACTGTGCCTATTTAGATTTGCATGCCATGTGGCTGCTATCCTTGTAATGACTACTCTGTAATACCCATGTTTCATACAATGTATTAAGTCAAATCAAACTCATTATAATGAAATATATTTTGGCAAAATTCTATGAGTATTCTTGTGTTATTCTTTCCATCACATTTCATGTAAATGATACAATTAAAGTGATGCTTTGAAATTGAATCTATACTTTTTAATGTACATATCCACCTGTATTTCGATATTGATGTTTGTCTGTTTACAAAAGTGTAAATATCTCTTAATGCCATGTTGATTTGTATGGCATATTCGTGATTACTAGACATACTTAAAATGCTTATTGTTTAGGGTTAATATATACATCTTTACATTTTATGCCTAGGTTATAATACCTACGAGAAGAACAAGAATTCTCTTGATAGAAGTACATAACAAAAAGGATGAAGAAGGAAATTGGATCATTCATACGTATTATTTTTCATCTTGGGTACATATGCATCCAAGTATAAAGGGAGCTTTTAGGGTGAAAGCATCTGCAATTGCAAATGTATCAAAGCACTATAAGGGTAAAATTTTAGCTTTGAAACAAAGGAATGTTGATTCTCACCTTGTAACAGAGGTGTTGGTACAACATGTATTCATGTGAAAACAAATACATATTGCACCCCTACTATGCCTTTTCAATGAAACATTGCAAACAATAAGTATTTGCAACTCATTGATAATGAGAAATTTCATGATATCTATGTAACTACTTGTCTCATATTTACAGAAGTATATCCTTCGAATTGCTGGAGTGGCAAAATGTTGAGAGTTTCAAAGGTTCTTTTAAGTGTTACTACCTCGAAATTGGTAGATTATTCTTTGAGGGATATATAGCTAAGCAGCTCGCAGGGGATCTTGTTTTTTTCTATGACTCCAGGTGCATATTGCCCAAGGGGTATCAAGAATATGGAACCCTTGAATCTATGCACATACCAAATCTCAATAGCATAGAATGGCCATTGTGTAGTAACGACATTTTGCGCATTGACTCAAAGAATGCACATCTTAGATTGTTCATACTAATTGAAATTTTTACACATATGTTCAAGGAATGTAAGGGTTTGAGACATACCAAAAGCACATACGTCAAAAAAAGTGCATCAAAGGATTATATAACAAGGATTCTCAGCAAAACTTGGACATTGAAAATGACTCCTAACACAGTGGAGTGTCAAGTCACAACAAAGTACATGGCTTTCAGGTAAAAATTTTCACTCTTAGTTGACTATTATCTTACTTTGGGATGGATCAAATAAATTTCCTTTCCAACTACAGGTACTTTGTCACATGACAGACTTTATGCCTAGTGTTCAACTATCATAGATAGAGGATGCTCAACGGTGAATGGTTGTGCCTTGATCAAGACACATGTGAAAATGCATCTATGGATGTTATTGTCATTTTTTAGGGCCGCAAGTCCCAGGTGTTGCAAATGGAGGATGATTGGCCCTTGACTATAATGTGCCAGTAAATTACAATATAAATGCAAAATCCACCTGCTAGCTTCTATTTTAAACTAGATGGTAGGAAAATTCAAAGCCGGAGTTGAGGATATTGTTACCAATGGAAAGTGTGTGGCTCCACATATTTTAGAAATTGTAGAGTCTCCTTAATAATCCCAACACCACAAGTTGTAATATCCAACACTTGTAAATTTTTAGATTTTTTTGTCAATAAAATATTGACACTTACAAACTTGCAATATTTAAAAATTATGGTATTTATGATAAATCATACACTTGCTATACACTTTTCATATCGACACATTTACATATGCATGTGAACTTTACAAAGACATTATGTAAAGCCATAACTAAATATTGTATGCGAAGAATCCTTAATAGTTCAAAACTTAAGGTTTTTAAGGTAGAACTAGTTTGGTTCTTGTTTCATTGTTTTCATTTCACACTTTCTCTCTTCATCTCTTTACATCCACCACATCCCTCCTACCTACTACGATGGATGCTCATGCACACTTTGACGAGTTGATCCACAAGACTGTCTTTTCTAGCTAGGGTGATGAGATATTTTAGGTTTTCTCTAAGAACTTCAATCTTGAAAGCGTGCTCTCATTGCTAGATCCCCCCCTTCAAGTTTTGGAAGACTTTGTGAGTACCATTGCTTCTTGCACATACTCCATCGAGGGGTTTGACATGACTTGGGTGCCTCTGGAATAGCTCATGGTATTTCAAGCAAAAAAGAATCACCAAAAAGTGGTAAATAGGAGTCTAGCCCATGTGGATCCTTCGCATAGAGTATACACTGTTCCCATGTGTAGTGCACCAAGTACAACATCTTTGGATCTTGTGGAGTGTGATTGCGCATTGGAAATTTACCTCCTTGCATTGGATACACCCCTAGAGGAGGAGAGCGATGAAGATACAACTCCATAGGTTATTGTTATCAGGTACATGGGAGAAGAGCTTATTGAAGAGCTCATCAATGTTGAAGAGAAACATCGAGTGGTGGCAAAGCAATGGTTGGCTCTCATGGTGCTATCTTCTTCAAAATAGCCACAAGTCAACAAACCCAACCTTGCCTCCTTAATGCCCATTGAAGTAGATGTTGTGTAGTACTTACTTTTGTTGTATGTGCTTCAATACTTGGAAAGTAAGGAAGAAAAGTTGTTTTCATCCTATAGTCAAAAGACCTAATTGATTATGATTACATGGATGTGCATTCGACGATAGCATATAGATATATATATATACATATATATACATATATATATATACATATATATATATATTCTAATGAGGCAAAGTATACAAACATCATGTATTTACCTGTGATTATGACGTGCTTTGTATGGATGGCCACTAGCTGTGTATCATCAAACAAGTTGATGAGAAACCCTCTACAATCATTTTTGCATGGCCTCCATAGCTGTAGCAATCCACTTTCCTGCTGGTAGACCATCACATACTTGCACCCAAAATCTTCCCATCCCTTTCAGCTCCAAGTCTTGCTTAACTTCCCAAACAACCTTATGAAAATATATTTTTGGGATGAGAAGCTCGTATTAGCGTTGCATTCTCGTTATCTCCCAAAGGGCGATAGTGCCAAGTTTCCATCTCCTCTTCTTCTGCGGTGGTCGTTGTGCTCTATGGGGAGCACCTGCTTCTGATGTACTAGAGGAGCCTCCACCTTGTGTGCTCCAAGAGGTGGCGGGCCTTGGCATGAGGCCTTCCCTTGGCCGAAACGACAACATGCTTGCTTGGTGCATGCCATGCAAAGCTTGAGGAGGGCAAGATGGAAAAGAGACAGAGGATTGGGGTGTGAGAATGGAGAAAAAAAAGAAAGCAAGATGTGAAAATGAGAAGAAGAATGAACTTTTAACCCATTGAACCCCAAATTCGGATTGATCCAACTTCATACGCACTGTTCATTGTGTGATCGTAAATCCATGACCTTTTATCGGAATGCAATGAAACTTCACATGTGCACTCGTTAGGTAGACAAGAGTCCCTTTTTTTTGGAAAAAAATGCATGCAGACTCTAGTCCAAAGTCTAGCATCCGAAGCCACTTTCTTAACTCTTGGCCACTTAACGAGTGTGCGTGTGAATTTTCATCGCATTCCACTGGAGTCTTAGCATAAGGAGGATCCTAGGGGGCCTTTAGAACATGGAAAAGGCAACTCAAAAAGGATTCAAAGGCAACTCCCTCTTATAATATCAACACCCTATTTTGGAGATTTATAGCTATAAAACTAGTACTAAAGATAGACTTTCCAAGGTCTTTCATATCTCACTCACATACCCCCTATGCAGGAGAAAGCAAGAGACAATCAAACATGTTCTTGGGACTATCATTGGTGCACAGATCGGATGCCGTAAGCGTGCGTAGTGAGCGTCAGAAGGTCCCCAAGAACAAAAGAACTCTACTTTTTGCACACAAATCAATGTAGAAAGCTTACACGACATGAACAAGAGACCAATTGGGTGCAATCTCCCCCCATGCCTTGTGTGAGCGCTCCACAAAGCATGTAGTTTTTGTATTAATCATCTTCAAGCTCAAATAATAGCCCAAATTACAAAATAGCATGCTTTAGCTTTTGAGTTTTCTTTTGTGCCAAATAGAGAATTAAAGCTAATGGGCGCCCAAGAAGTCACGCATACCCAAATACAATGTCCAAATACAAATATCTAAATCATGCGCCCATGTGCATACAAAAATAATAAATAAATATCAAGCGTCTTGATAAATAAGCACGACAAAATATAGGTACCATACCTAAGGTATGCGCCCATCGAAATATTGACGATAAATTTGAATACACACTATCCTCCAATGCTTTCCACTGCCACCACTGCTATCTCTACACATCAACTGAAGCATTCACAATCGTTAGTTAAATAATACAATTAAACCAACAAAAGTGAATACCTAGCAGTCTTCAGCTACATAAATAAATTGGTTAGAAATCAATCCTAACCTTAATTTATCATGAGTGCGCACTCTAAACTCATAAACGTTTATTAATTAAATATGTATTTCGCGGAATCACCCGCTATGGAATCACCCATGTACACATAAAATTAACAAAACACCCAAAATGGATAGGCATCCCCATCGACTTCTCGCACAAAGAATCCACTTTGTGTATGAGCCCCGGTAATAAAATCTTACGGAATCCACCATAAAACCTCACGGAATCCACCGTGGCACGGAATCCATCATGGAATATGCCTCCTGGCATCATACCCCCGGGGTAGGATAGCAATTGTCCTCAATTGCTATTAGCTCAATGTGGAGCTAACAGAGTGGGGAAAGCATTTAAGTCTCTAGCGTGTATCCATTGGGCCTCTTCAATAGGATGGTTTTTAAACTTGACGAAATATCTAGAATATCTATGGCCAATTCTAGTGGTCATAAAGTCAATATCTATAATAGTTTCAGGCTCAAGGATTTCAATCTCATCATCTAACAAAGGTGGGTTTTCATAGACAGGATGTACAGGTAATTGGCCTCTAAAGGGTCGTAATAAACTAATATGAAAGGTGTTGTGGATTTTCCAATGTTGTGGTAGTTCTAGTTTAAATGCATTATCATTGATTTTGTGTATGATCTTGAATGGCCCATAGAATCTAGGTGCTAATTTCACAACTGGGTGTTTATCTACACTTTGTAATCTACGTTTTTCTATTCGTAAACAAACATAATCATCAACTTTAAAATTCATGGTCTGTCTTTTCTTATTGGCTTGTTTTGTATATGATTGCTGGTTTGGCTATCATATCTTTAACTTCATCAAAAATAGTGGCATGCATGTTAGCAATATCATCAGCAGTCTAAATTTTATTTGATAATGATGCAACAGGTGTAGGCAATATATATCCATAAATAACTTCAAATGGTGCTTTCTTTGTAGCTGTATGTGGTGTATTGTTATATGCAAACTGAAGTAAATGTAGATGTGTATCCCATGTGTGTGGTTTTGAAATAGTGTAAGCACGTAAAAGATCTAAAATAGTACTGTTAGTAGCTTCTATTTGACCATTTGTTTCAGGATGAAATGCAGATGAAAAATCAATCTCTGTTCTTAAGTTAGCAAACAAAGTAATCCAAAATTTATTACATAATCTAGAATCTCAATAAAAAATAATAACTTTTGGTAAACCATGATTAGTAAACACAGTTTTCAAAAACAATTGAGCTGCTTGAGATGCAGTTAAAGTTTTCTTGCATGTAATAAAATATGATTGTTTGCTAAACCTGTCTACAACAGTCCAAATCATATCATGGTTAGCTTTAGTGTTAGGTAAACTAGTGATAAAATCCATTGAAATCTGTTCCCATGGTCGTGAAGGAATAGATAATGGCATTAGTAAACCATATTATTTTCCATGGTGTCTTTTAACTCGTTGGCAAACTAAACATTCAGAAACAAAGTTAGATACATCAATGTCCATATGTGGCCAATAAAAATCTTCAGTCAATGTACGCAAAGTAGATATAATACCTCTATGACCTTGATATGGAGGACAATGAATCTCATACAAAACAAAAGATCTAAATGGAACTGTCACACATAATCTCTTTTCATAAAACATGAATCCATTATTGTAAGACAGTGAATCAATAGGAATCCAATTATTTGCAACTAATTTATTCCAATCAGCATGAAAAGTAATATCCTGATGATAAGTATCTTTCATAGGGATAACGGAATCAAATGATATCACAGAAATATTATGAATTGTTGGTCTTCTACTCAAAGCATCGGCTACAACATTCTCTTTTCCTGGTTGATATTGTATAAAGGGATGAAAACTTTGAATAAAAGCTGTCCATTTAATATGTCTGTCAAATATTTGGGGTTGACTAAGGAGATGTCTAATACTTTGTTGGTCAGTTTTGATCGTAAATTCAGAACCCATTAAATAATGTTTCCATTGACGTAAGGCTTGTACTACAACTAGCAATTCTTTATCATATGTAGAGTATTTAAGTTCAGATGGTTTCAGTTTAGTACAGCTAGAGTAGGCTATGGGATGATTATCTTGCATAAGAACGGCTCCTATTCGAGATCCACTAGCATCAGTAACTACTAAAAAGAATGAACTATTGAAATCAAGTAGTTGTAATACAGGAGCATGGGTTAATGCATGTTTCAATAAATCAAAGGATTTTTGTTGATTATCAGTCCAGTTATATACAATACCCTTCTTTAAAAGTTTAATCAAAGGTAATGCAAGTAATGAAAAATTTCGCACAAGCTTTTTGTAAAAACTAGCAAGACCTAGAAAAGAACGTAACTCATGCACATTTTTGGGTATGGGCCAATTTAAAATTGATTCTATCTTTTTAGGATCAACTTTAATACCTTTTGATGAAACAATATGTCCTAGATATTCATTTTCTGTTTGAAAGAATTCACTCTTTTCTGGATTAGCATACAATTGATTATCTTTTAACAACTTGAAAACTAAAGACAGATGTTCATAATGCTCATTCTCATTTTTACTGAATACCAATATATCATCAAAGAATACTATAACACAATGCTGATATTTCAAAAATATGCGATTCATCATGCGACTAAATGTAGTTGGTGCATTAGTTAAACCAAAAGGCATCACTAGAAATTCATAGCATCCAAATTGTGTTCTAAATGCAGTTTTGAATAATCAAATTTATCCAATCTTACTTGATGATAACCAGATTTCAGATCTATCTTATTGAATATGGCAAAACCTTGTAGTTTATCCATAAGATCATCTACCCTAGGAATCGGATATTTATTCTTAACAGTAATTTTATTTAGGGCACGATAATCAATGCACATATGATAAGTATTATTCTTCTTCTTTACTAATAATACAGGTGCACCAAATGGAGAACTACTAAGTCTAATTAATCCTTTGTTAAGCCATTTCTCTACTTGATTTTGAATTTCTTTCTGTTCAATTTGGTTATGCCTGTATGGTACTTTACATGGTGGTTGTGTACCAGGAATTAAATCTATTTTTTGATCTTCAGATCATGAAGGTGGTAGTCCAGGTGGTAAATCATCAACAAAACAATCTTGAAATTGAGCAAGAAATTGTGTATGCCTAGGATGCATATGTTTTTCTTTAGCTTGAAGTTCATTCACCCATATTAAATAAGATTTTCTACTTTTACGTAATGCACGTTTAGTCTAAGTATGAGTAAGCAATGGAAAACTATTAGAAGCGTGCATACCATGCAATGTGATTTATTTTCCTTCAAAATAAATTTTAATTGAATGTGTAGAATAACCTATGTCAGGATTATACTGATGAAACCAAGGCATTCCTAAGATAATGTCACTAGATTGCAAAGGTACAACTAGAAAATTTCTTCGTTCAGTATATTCACCAATTTTAATTTCTAAATTATACACTTCCTGTGTTCCATTATATCTTGTCCCTAGGAATGCAGCTTTAATGCGATAATGTGTAGAAACAGTTTGTATATTCAATTCTTTCACTAACTTTGTAGAAATAAAGTCATGTGTGCTACCATCATCATGTAAAATAATCTTTTCTTTACCATGCACAAAACATTTCATTGTCAACAAAGAATGTGGAGTTGGCATACCTGGCAAAGTATCCAAAGTAGTGGCAATATCGTCATCATCTTGCGTAAAGTCAGGCATTTCCTCACGTTCTTCTTCTTCCATTATGCCAAGATAATTGATATGGATAGGTGGTTTTTTCGATTGACAATTGGCTGCTAGATGTCCAAGTTGATGGCATTTGTAACAAACTATGGGTTTGGCTTTAGATACATTGTTAGCAATGGCAGGAAGTTTAATGGCAGGAAGTTTAGGAATATTGGGATTTGGCTGTGAGGATGGCTTAGGGTTTGGATTGGTGTTTGATGGCAAAGCAGGTGGTCGTGGCCAAGACTTACGGAATGAAAATGGAAGAAAACGACTTTGATTGAATATTCTAAAATTTGAATTGAATTGTTTGGAACCATAGTTACCTTTAGCTTGAAATTGTTGTGGACGCTTGTCTCTTCCTCAAATCTTGTCTTCAGTGTCATGAGCCAAGGAAATTGCATCTTCAAGGGTTGTTGGCTTGAACATATTAACTTCAGCATAGTAATGTCCAAGTAAGCGAGACATAAACTTGCATTTGTGAGTCACTTCAGGTACATCTTCGAGCATGCATAGTTGTAGTAGGGCATTCCAAAAACGTTCAGTGTATTGGGAAATAGGTTCATGATCTCTTTGGTGTAGAAGATCCCATTGCTTTATGGCTTTTTCATGGAATTGAGGAGGAAGGAAACTCTGCAAAAACTTCTTTTGGAAACTCTCCCAGGTAGTGGGACAATCAATGCTCTTGCGAACCAGAGTCCACCATAGAGATGCTCGATCGACTAAATGGTTAGTGACACATTTAATTTTGTATTTCTCATCATATGTCTCTTCATGGAAGTAATCATCAAATTGACTGATAGATGCAAGTACAGTCTTTCCATCTCGAGATCCATTGAAAGTACGAATTTTGAAGTTTCTTTTACTTATCTTTGTTTCTTTGCGAATGGATTGAGCTTCAAGTGTCGCATCGATGGTACGTTGTATAAGATCTTCGGGTTGCGGTCCATCTTTGTCAATGGTAGATCATTGCAGATTGGCCACTTGAACTTACAAAGCTTGTCGGGCTCTTCGTTCTTCATCGACCTGCATCATAATCAAATCTAACTTTTGTTCCATCGTTGGTTCGGGTAAATCACCTTCAGCCATAAAATCATCCATATTTTGTTCCGTCATCTTGTAAAATCCAAAAGACCTCACACTCTCAAAATCTGATTAGCGGGATGAGCGTAGCTCAAAGACGGGTATACAAGGCTTATAAATTTTTGTTTGGCTTTTGTAGTCTTTGTCTTTTGCATTTGCGGTGTTCGTTGTCTTCGTAGAAACTGCGTATGAACTGTGTATGACCTTCTGTATTTGCTGAAACCGGTTCACCAAGTCTGCAAATAGGAACAGGGTCTTCTAGAGAGCAATTCCGTGATTCTGTGCTTCTGTGTGTGAACAGCCTTTATGGGAGTGGTTGAAGTAAGTCTTTTATTGACTTATGTGACTTGGATGACTTGCAAAAGTAAGAGAACTTGGGAGACTTAGTGGATTTTGGAGCTTAAGTAACTAAGCTTAATTGAATCTGAATTGTCGACGATTTAGGAGGGGGGGCTGTTTTTTTTTTGCGCCACTGATTCTAACGAGCACATGCCGCTGTCGCAAATCGTAAAATTTGGGCCCTTAAGCTTTTTAATAAGCTTATTAAGCTTTAAGATAAAGCTTTTATACTTTTTGGCTATGGAGCTTATCTGTTTGTCTGGTTGAAAAACGACTTGAAGAAGGAGCTTTCCACATGGTCCTCCGCCTCCTCAGGCCGGTCCTTCGTGATCAGAGAGTGTAGAAGGGGGTTCTTGACTGCCAGGAACACACCGATATCGACCGTTCATGATGAAAGTGATTGTAGAGCTCGATCATTCCAGGAGCTCCGCCTTCGTGCAAGATGGTAAGCGATTGAAAGCTCTCAATCTCAGCTTCGCTCTGATACCACTGGTGCACAGATCGGATGCTGTAAGCACGCGTAGTGAGCGTCAGAAGGTCCCCAAGAACAAAAGAACTCTACTTTTTGCACACAAATCAATGTAGAAAGATTGCACGACATGAACAAGAGACCAATTGGGTGCAATCTCCCCCCATGCCTTGTATAAGCACTCCACAAAGCATGTATTTTTTGTATTAATCATCTTCAAGCTCAAATAATAGCCCAAATTACAAAATAGCACACTTTAGCTTTTGAGTTTCACTACAAGATATAGACCTTATAGCGACGTTTAAAGTGACGAAAATACAAACAACAAAATTTGCTCCCGTCGTTGCAAAAAGCATCGTTATTGACGACGCCATAGAATCGTCGCTATATGCGTCGCTTTTGCGACGCATATAGCGATGGTTACAGAGAATTTGCGACGCTGATAGCGACGACAATAGCAACGCGTGCAGTAAATTTGCGACGCAAATAGCGACGGTAACAGAGAAAAAAAAAATTGTGGCAGGGCAGCAAGCTGCCCTGCCACATATAGCACTGTGTGCTGTATGAGAGCCATACAAAATAGTTTCTGCACTACTGCATACAAAGCGTTTGCAAACAAAAAGAATGTATACTAAAATCATAAAACTGATAGATGAAATAAATACATGATATCGCATAAAATGCGATTGGTACAATCATAAAACAATATCACTAATACATAGAAAATGTCTAGATAGATCGGGCGTCTAAAAACTAAAGATATGTGAGCTCTAAGGATCCAAGGGCGAGCTACAAATCGTCGTCCCCCGAAAGCTCTTCCCGCTGCAAAGGAGCATCAATCGGATTCTACAGAAAAAGAAACAACATATCAATCCACCATACAATAATGAATTCAAATATCTCATGGTAACTACGGACAAGAAAGATGAGTGACTTACTGGGCCGTTGCGTCTATACAATCGGTTGATCAATGATCTGAGACCGTGCCTCTCTGCATATCGAGTCTCAAGGCCCTACGGATCGCGATTTGTAATGGAGTGCTGCAAAGAAAACAAAATGCTAACTGTTAGAAACATGATTGTCAGTACAAAGAATATCTCAAAAAAACAAATAAGCAAAACAAAAGAGAAACTTACAAAGTCCTCCAAATATGTCATGTGGCCGCCACTCCCAAGATGATGTACCGATCCAGCCTCGATTCGTGCCCTCGTCGCCTCCCACTGCTGACTCCAACGTCCTAGAGAATTTGTAGCCTCCTCCCTCAGTCGGCACCAGTCGTCTGCATCTAACCACTCGGGCTTTGGAGCCCCACTCTTGATTGCCTTGCGTGCGTCGGATCGTCTATGTGACATGTATGCACGCATGCAATCCATCATCCAGCCCGTAGAGAATCTATCCACTATGGCTGGCACCGGGAACTCCTCGTGCAAGGATGCTACTATGTAGTCCTTGCTCCCCTCCGGTATGTTCCTCCAATGATCCAGGACGTTGTGCCGAAAAACTTGTTGGCACAACTCCCTCATGCGAGCCATCACCCTCCTCCCCTCATCATTCATGATGATGGCTCCTGACCTGCCATCCACTAGGTATCCATAATCCCTAGGAGTGTGCCTTGTATGGGCCCTCTCCCATCTCCGTCCACGCTCCTAAGGCATATCCAGGAGACCCCTGTACATCCGGTGTACCGACGGGGGTACCCTCTCCCGGAGTGCCACTCAAAGGGGTGCCACCAAAGGGGGTGCCACCAAAAGGAGTACCACCAAAAGGCGTGACATCTGCCGACGGCTGCGCAAAAGCCGGAGTAACTGGAGTGGACATCCCCACAGGTGTGACAAATCCTGGAGGTGACCAAGCTCCAGCTGAACGACGAAACGGAGACACCGTGTCCGTGTCTCCACAGCAGCACCCCCTGATCCTCCTGCAGTCGCAGTCCCTCCCTCTGGCCCAAGTCGCAAGCGTCGAGATCGATGCTCGAAGCTGAAGCATCTGATCACGCTGAAGCTGATCTAGCAGAGCGCCCTGACGAAGAACGAGACAGCTCCTGATCTGCCATCTCTCTGAATCTCGCGAGCTGATCTGGAGACATACGTGCCATCATCTCCTGAAACTCCTCATCGCTCATCCCTCGACTCATCCTGAAAATGTCGATACCTGCACATATAAAAAATAATGTTAGAATAATCAATTTAAACTATACAAAGCACATTAATATAAATCAATTTTGAAAAAATCCCTCTTAAAATGCATATCTTATCTACCTTTATGGAAGATCTAAACAACGAATTGAGTAATACAATTCTCCAAGAATGAAGTATTCTATGGTCCCATGTTAATCTCCTGACACAACTCTGCATACACTGGAAGGTCGATAGACATGTCACCACAAAAGAACGAGTTTGCCTCGTTCTCAAAAAATTCTACGACTTCTGTATTTCCATCATTGTTAGCCGATGCGGGCTCCAAGCTTGCGGTGGCCTCCACCCCTTGTAATTTCGATCCCTCTATTTGCATATTTTCTTCATCTATGCTTGGAACATCGCTTTGATTGTATACTCTCGCACCTCAAGGAGTTGAAGGTATAATATACCACCATCGAGGTTGTCGGGGATTTGGATAGAAGATTACCTGTTCACAAACACTTACAAAGCGGCTTCAAACCATTGTGACATAAACCATGTCGTATTACAATTAGCAAGCAAATGACTAGTTGTACCTGTTCACAATGGGCCGGCAACACAAAGGTGTCGCACAAATCCATCCATTTTTTTTCAGAATCTATTTCAAGAAATCCAGATGGGCCTCGTTGAACTGTTGCGCCAGCTCCTCCAAGTACCACTTTGAACCACTGCACATCGAATATTATCATGGAGAAGCTACGATAATCCACCGTAATAATACTTTGCAAGTTCCCAAAATACTCCATCTCATCCACAACCGTGTTCGGATCCGTTGCTCGTCGCCGGCTCTCTTGCTCAAACCTTGCCATGACACCACAGTCCATTGTGGAGCGCATTTTGTCAATATGCTCCACCCGAAAATGCCGTCCGCGCGACCATGCTGCACTATATATTTTGTACTGCACATTGAAACACTCAAATTAGATGTAGCAAGAAAATTTAGATACGACACATTCTAAACCCCTCATTACCTTTGGACTACATCCCCTCGAGAACTCCCACTCCTCCATTGAGACCTCTGTCCCTTCGCTGGATGTTGCGGTCAAGGCTCCATGCAACCATCGTGTTGACATAAACCGCGGCATCTCCTCCATGCCTTCGGGATATCGAATCGGTCAGTGACGCGTATTGCGTCGGAATTCAGCTCGCGCTTCCTCTCGATCTTGCCTTGCAATCTGGTACTTGGCGAGCCACGTCTCCATGGAGGCATGGTGCAACATACAAAAGCGATTCACCTTCTCTTCCATTGAGGCATCCATTCTTTTTTCTACCCCATTTCCAACCACCACATCTCCAGTCAGCCTGTCATCGTCCTTCAGCGTCCATAGCATTTCATTGTCTGGTTCCACCGTTGGTAGCCATTGTGAGATATGCACTAACGCCTCTAACACCAACCAACCTTCCGCCATGCTACCTTCCAGACGAGCTCGTTGTCGCACAAAGCCTTTCAAGGTTTTCATGAAGCGCTCCAGGAAGAACATCCATCGTGTATGGACAGGTCCAGCAATCTCCACTTCATCCACAAGATGCACAAGAAGGTGAACTTGTATCGTGAGCATGCTAGTGGGCAGGTATTTCTCAAAGAGACAGACCGTCTCAACTGCTCCCCGCCTTGCGGATTCAATAGAGGACGTCTTAATCTCTTTCTTTGAGATCCATTGCACCAAAGTCGACAGCTTGTAAATGGCCCCGCGAATTTCTGGAGTTAGGCATCCCGCGATCGCGATCGGTAGGACAAACTGCCACAAATGAGAAAGCATTAAGAATAATGGTCACTTTTCAAATTTCAAAATGTCCACGCTAATTAAAATCCATTCTGTTCACAAACCTAACATATCTTATGCCAATCATGGGATTTTAGCCCAGACATTTGGTCATCTTTAGAAAATGCAGACCTGAGAGAACGCGTCATACACGTCCGAGTGCAGATAGACTTGATTACTTGCTTCACAATGCGCTCTTCTTTGGTAGAAAAAACCCAGGGAGCGCGAGGAAGCTGCACTCCCCCTTCAGCACTCGACTGCGGCCAAAGCGCCTCCATCTTACCTACCTCCTTTAAATCCATTCATGACCCTATAGTGTCTCTCTTTCCTGTGATGTGGTCCCATAGCAAGCTGCCCACATTTTTGAAAATATGCATGGGATCCAACAAGTGGTTGACCTGTAAGTGGGTCCAATATGGAAACTCGTAGAAAACTGAGAACCGTCGCATTCCATTTGGATGTGATTCCGGGTTTACCATTTTCAGCTCGTACCAGCTTGCAGCGTTCATACGTGCTGGAGGTCGTCCAAGAAAACCTTCCCTGAGTTCATGATCCTCCGGCAAGAAAGCGGCGTGTCCTTGATATACCATCTTCTTCATGGTTCGTGACCTTCGGGAGTCTAACTGTGGCCCACACAATGGACATGCATGATAACCTGAGGTAACGAGACCTACAAGGCGATCCACGACCTAGTGAATACTTGATTGAATGAAATAAAATATAGATATTACCGGCGAGAACAAAGGTCTACTCACCTGAGCACTCTCCCAATCCCGGAAAGTCATGCATCATCCACATGAGAATGGCTCGAATGTTGGCTGACCGCTAACCATCGCATCTGCTCATATCTTGCACCGTGACCCCCTCCTCCCACAAAATCTTAAGCTCATCGACTAATGGACGAAGATACACGTCCATATTTTTTACTTTGTAGCGGCCCGGGATGAGCAAGCTAAGGATGAGATGTCCTTTCTTCGTAGAAAGCCATGGGGGAATGTTGTAGTTGACAAGCACTATAGGCCACACACTATAAGAAGTCGAGCGCAGACCGAATGGGTTCACACCATCCATGGCGAGACCGAGCCGAAGATTCCTTGGCTCTCGTGCAAAGCCTGGGAAGGTAGAGTCAATGTGGCTCCATACGTGCGAATCTGCTGATATTCGTTGCACTCCATCCGTGGACCTATTCTGCACATGCCACGTTGTCAAGCTTGCCATGGCAGACGTGCGAAACATGTGGTTTATGCGGGGGATGAGCGAAAAGTGTCTGAGGAATTTTTGAGGGATGGTCTGCCCTTGCAAGTCCTGTCGATACCTGTGAGCACCACACTTTGGACATGTCTCCCTAGTCTCGTATTCATCTCGAAACAATATGCAGTCGTTGATACATGCATGGATGTTATTGTAGTCCATGTCAAGCTTCCGTAAAACATGTCGTGCATCATCACGAGACTCAGGCATGGTGTTTGCAGGTGGCAATATATGATATTTCAATAACCTGAAAAAATCATAAAACACCTTGAAAAATCCATCCATGTTTGCAATAATACTGTTTTTTAAAAAAACAATGAAGTCTGTAAGCAAGGTACCTGAATAACTCAGTCACACTCGTATCGCTCCAACCGTATTTTGCTTGCACACTTAAGAGTGCAAGCAATGTCTTCAACCGAGATACTCGGCACCCATCATATAATGGTATGGATGCTTCCTCTCTAAGCGGTTCAGATGTCTCAACATCCATGGGAATCAATGCATCGATCATTGCCTCCATCTCAGGCTCCAAGATTGTAGGCAGGTTGGGAAGGTTGTCTGTCTCCTCTGGCATTGATGGTATAGATGGGCCTTGTGAGTGGTCGATTGGCTCCTGCAATCCATCCATCGCACATTCACGAACTCTTCTAATTGCCTGCAAAGGGTGCACTCCCCCTTGGGTCGAGACATCACCCCCCTGGATACAAAATTTGCCAACAAGACCCAATCTTATTGTGTATGGTTTTCAATTAGCTTGAGAGTACAATGCATGAAAAATGCTAACTTCAAATTACCGTTTGCTGAAAATCTGCAATCGCCTGATCAATGATCTCAGATTGAAACTCGCCAAATCGTCGTACGTGTTCTATAGACAATCGGCGTTTTCGTCTAATTGCCAACTTGCATTGAGAGCAAGGACATCGGACACGCTGATTAAGATACGACTCACGGTCTTGAACAATAGGACCTTCTTCGTTTGCCATCTTATCTACATTACAGCAAACGAGGCTTAAATGGATAGCTTTATGGAGATGTACGTCAAGTTGCAAGTTGACCATAAACCTTGCATTGTATATAGTAGTCGAGAGATTTTCCGATGTTATATCTCGGCCTTGTATCATGCTCAACGATTTGTTTGTCCCGGTAGATAATTTTTTGTTATATCTCGGCTTTGAGTATAAGTAATCCATTTTAAAATTAATGCGCGCCATCTATGAAATTTTATAACTATGGTAATAAAATTTATTTCAATCAATTCTACTCATAGTCATAAGACCTGAGAGAAATTATCC
Organism: Lygodium microphyllum; assembly: GCF_053477565.2. Classification (NCBI taxonomy): domain Eukaryota; kingdom Viridiplantae; phylum Streptophyta; class Polypodiopsida; order Schizaeales; family Lygodiaceae; genus Lygodium; species Lygodium microphyllum. The sequence continues at coordinate 129,212,922 of NC_141157.1, forward strand.
TATACTCAATTTAAGGGTTTCTTCTTCTATAACAATAATTTTGGGTTCATTTTGATGAAGTACGTGGCCGTATGCAAAGCACATTGCATACCATTACCAATACGTATATTATCTTAAATTTCCTTCCCCTCCCTCTCCCTCTCTTTCTCTCCCTCTCCCTCTCTTCCTCTCTTTCTCTCACCCTCTCCCTCTCCCTCTCGTTCTCTTTCTCTCCCTCTCTAATTTCCTCCCTCCCCCTCCCTCTCCCTCTCCCTCCCTCTTTCTCCCTCTTCCTCTCCCTCCCTCCCTCTCCCTCCCCCTCCCTCTTTCTCTCCCTCTCTCATTTCCTTCCCCTCCCCCTCCCTCTCCCTCTCCCTCTCTTTCTCTTTTTCTCCCTCTCCCTCTCTATCTCTCTTTCTCTCTCATTTCCTAAACAAGCAAAAAATAAAGTGATTTAAACATCCTCCAAGCAAAAGGGAGAGGGAGAGATACAATGCACTCTCCCTCTCTTTCTCTTTCTATCCCTCTCTCATTTCCTTCCCCTTCCTCTCCCTCTCACTCTCTTTCTCTCTCATTTCCTCTCCTAAACAAGCAAAAAATAAAGTGATTCAAACATTAAACAAGCAAAAGGGAGAGGGAGGGAGAGAGAGAAGGCACTCTCCCTCCTTCTCCCTCTCTTTCTCTTTCTCTCCCTCTCCTATTTCCTCCCCCTCCCTCTCCCTCTCCCTCTATTTCTCTTTCTCTTTCTTTCTCTTTCTCTTTCTTTCCCTCTCCCTCTCCCTCTCCCTCTCTTTCTCTCTTACTCTCTTGTTTCCTCTCCTAAACAAGCAAAAAAGAAAGTAATTTAAACATTAAACAAGCAAAAGGGAGAGAGAGAGAGAATGCACTCTCCCTCTCTTTCTCTCCCTCTCCCTCTCCCTCTCCCTCTCCCTCTCCCTCTCTTTCTCTCCCTCTCTCTCCCTCTCCCTCTCCTTCTCTTTCATTTTCCTCTCCTAAACAAACAAAAGAGAACGATTTAAACCTTCAACAAGTAAAAGAAAGAGAGAGGGAGACTCACCAATGAGATATGGCGAGCGTGGGCGGCTTCTCTTTGCAACGAGGGCTCCTCCTCTCCTTCGCGAACAACGGCGGTGGCGGTGGCGGCGGCGTTGGCGGCAGCAAGTCTCTTCCTCCTCTTCTCTCACAAAGCCTTGGCTCTCTCCCTCGCTCTCTCCCTCGCTCTCGCTCTCAAAAGGCGAAGAAAAAAAAATGAAAACGGCGCTCTGGTTTCAGCCGCGCTTTTTTTCCCTGCGGCGTCGCAATTGGCGTCGCTATATACGTCGCAAATGCGATGCAAATGCGACACATATAGCGACGCAAATAGCGACGCATATAGCGACGCCTATAGCGACGCCGATATCCGGCGTCGCTAATCGGCGTCGCTATTGCCCCATTCCCTTGTAGTGTTTGCTTTTGTGCCAAATAGAGAATTAAAGCTAATGGGCGCCCAAGAAGTCACGCATACCCAAATACAATGTCCAAATACAAATATCTAAATCGTGCGTCCATGCGCATACAAAAATAATAAATATATATCAAGTGCCATAATAAATAAGTACGACAAAAAATAGGCGCCATGCCTAAGGTATGCGCTCATCAAAATATTGATGATAAATTTGAATACACGCTATCCTCCAATGCTTTTCACTGCCACCGTTGCTATCTCTACACGTAAACTGAAGCATTCACAATCGTTAGTAAAATAATACAATTAAACCGACAAAAGTGAATACCTAGCAGTCTTCAGCTACATAAATAAATTGGTTAGAAATCAATCCTAATCTTAATTTATCACGAGTGCACACTCTAAACTCATAAATGTTTATTAATTAAATATGTATTTTTCGGAATCACCCGCTATGGAATCACCCATGTACACATAAAATTAACAAAATGCCCAAAAAGGATAGGCGTCCCCATCGATTTCTCGCACAAAGAATCCACTTTGTGTATGAGCCCCGGTAATAAAATCTTACGGAATCCACCGTAAAACCTCACGGAATCCACCATGGCATGGAATCCACCGTGGAATATGCCTCCTGGCATCAATCATGAGACTCAAGCTTTATGGAGTTATATTAAGAGAACCATGAAGGAAATGAGCATGCATTATACAATTGGATGGAATCAGATGTTGCTAGGGGACAAAGGCAATCTAAACAATGTCTCAAAAAAGATATGGAGTGCCATCAAAGGAACCACTTGCCCATTATTTGGAATCTTAGGAATAATATTATTTTTTTCATAGAATAAATCCAATGTATGTCTTCCTTGCTAGTGTCAACAATACCATCTTTCTTAATGCTACTATTTTGCTAAAAAGGATGGCCAAGATGGATGACGCTCTAAGCCTACAGTTAAGCTTTTTAGAAAAGTGTATTTGAGCATTTTTCCCCAATACTAGGGGTGATATAAATACTTCATTGAATGAAATATATTGTCTTTCATTATAAAATAAGACTCTTGCAAGAGAGGAATAGATTGTTAAAGAATAAAAATCATCTTACCATTATGAAATGAGTAAGAAAAAATATAAAAAAGGATCGAAAATCAGGCTACATTCATGCTTGAGACTGATCCAACAAAAGGAATATGGAGAGTAGTGTGTCATGTGTTTCAAGGAAAAAAGAATATCTTATGTCACAAAATGTACATACTTATAAAGATTTGATATGATGATGACATTAGTGGTGGTGATTACGTAGGAAACAGGATTTGTTATAGGTGGAATCTTGTACTCCTTGATTTGTGAGATGCTTGGCACATGGCAACCTATGAATTTTGGCATGCCTTGCCACGTGGTAGGCCAGGATAATTTGCATGCCTTGGTCATGTGGTAGGCCACATGGTACCTATGTTTTTTTCTATGAATGACACATGGCTCTGTGTTCTACAACATGTTCACATGTGGCATGGTGATGTGTCGCACGCGTGGCTCTAACATATAAAGCTCTTGAATGTTTTTTAAAATTTACTTTTCACACATCTTCTCCTTTGATCTACTAGTCCACTCACACAAACTCTTCTCTCTTAGGTACTCTTCTCTCACATTCTTAGTGATTTGTAGTCTGAATTGAACGAAACATACATAGTGCTTCCTACTGTATGAAAGCATTGTGTTGCACTTCATGTGGTCTAAAGTTTATAGTTTTTTTTGTTCATGCATGGATGGTGTTTTCTTTGGAATCCATGCCACATACAAGTTGATTTTTCTTTCTCCATTCTCTCATAATGTGCACCATAGGGTCCCATAGTCCGAGGATAGAATTTTTAGATTTATATTTGATTTTTTATATCACTGAACCCAATGAAGCACATAAGTTGCCTTCCTATCAATGAAACCAATGTATGCACTTCATGTGGTAATGGAAATGTTAGATCTCGTAGTGTGCATCTTGCATTTTGGGTAACAATGCCACACAATAAAGTGTGCCCCTAAGATCCAAATGGCATTTATGTTGATAGCAGAGCACACACATCTAGGATTTGTTTTCTTTTTTGTTGACCAATGTGCATCATAAAGTTTTTAGGAAAGAATATAGGTTTTCACACAATGGCAAGAATCAAGTGCACGGCAAGAAAAGCTCATAGGGGTCACATTGGTAGTCTTTCAAAGGCAATCCTTGAAGTAGAGATACCCCAAGCTTTCAATACTTCTTTGCATGGAGAGAATGCCAAACACAATGATGGAGTACCTCACGTAGATGCCCAATCTCAAGCCAAACAAGTGGAAGAGTTGCGCCTCAAAAGGGCCATTAAAGAAGGAGCCAAGATTCATAATGAAGGAACCCCTGAGGCTTCCACAATGTAGATAGAAATAGAAATTCCTATCTCAAGGGCATCTAGGGGCCAACCTCAAAAGGTAGGGAACTTTGGCATAGGCAAGCAAGGGGTATATGCATTTGCATTAGCTAGCAATTCCAAGGAAATGGAAGCCAAATCAATGAATAAGAGGTTGGCACAACAAATGAATGCTCTAAGAGAAATTTAAAAAGCCCAAAAGTCTTTCAACATTCTTATTCATAAGGTTTCATCCTAAGTCTTGTAAAAGAATTTGTGATAGATTCCACCTTAAGATTAGGTGAAAGTCTTCAACTATGGCATGTCTACAAGAATCAGCTAAGGACTACCTCATTGATTTTATGCAAGATATCTATGATTATGCTACCGATGCCCATAGGGTGACCTTAATGGATAAAGACATGCACACGATGAAGTCTATCAGGTACTTCTTTGACAAATTGCTTGACCTTACTCACACTTTTGATAGGAAGGCTTATGAGATTTTGAACATTGCTCCCAACAAAAGACCAAGGGAGTCAAGGAGGTCATTTTTAAAAGAGGTTTTCATTGAAGAAGTCACCCGCAACAAAGGCGATGAAGTACCTTCTGAGGCCATAGTCATGGGAGGTGTAGATGATGATGTTATTGCCAAAGAGGACCAACAAGGAAATTTGAAAATGACAACAAGTGTGCAATAGGAAATGCTAAAAGAATCACTTCATGATATATCAAATAATGAAAATGAAAGCGAAAATAATTCAAAAGTAACTGAAGAAGATGTGCAAGATAGTTAAGTTGAAGAGGAGAGGATGGATGGTAAGAAAAATGATTGAAATCAAGAAGGTAATCAACATGATGAGTCCTCAAGGCAAGAGTGATGACAAGAAAATGAAGAGGAAAGAGATGTAGAATATTAGCTAGTTGTAGAATGTAATACCACTGAAGGAACCATACCTGAACAACAAGAATTCATTGAACACCAAGTTTTGACAGTCGAACAATAGGGTACAGTTGTTATATTTTCCAAAGATAGACATTTTGGAGGCCATCAAGCAATGATAGGGGAATGCCCTCAAGAGGGTGGTCATAGTAACTACAACTTGTAAGAACTCAAGAAGGAAAAAATTAGAATAGATCTCAAATTGATTCTAGGATAGGTCATTGTAGTCAACGTCACATTGAATGATGATCTACACTATCAGTCCATCTTGCCAAAAGACATGATCTTCCTACATAGAAAAGATGATGAAATAAATGTCACAATATCTTTTATTCTTTTGAGGACAGTGTCTCTCTTGTCTGTTCATTCTACCTTTTAACTAATCTACTCACAAACATAGTGTTGGCATCTTATGCACCTAGACCCAATGGCATGAAATATAAATTTGTTTGACTAAGTAGGCGTTAGCTTCTGCATCGTGGGGTGTGGATCTTCACAAAACGTAAACCCTACAATGTGCAAGATAACTCTTCTTTCACCTAGTCACCACCTCACATATCTTGTAGAGTCTAAGTACCACAAAGCAACTCCACATCCCCATGATCAATTCTAACATCCATGTCATAGAGTTTGAGACCTTGGGATACCCAAACCCTATGCCACAAAACATTACCTAGCATAAGATTGTGTATTTATTTATGCATGCCATTTAGTCTACATCATCAAAGCAAAGCCTTTCATATTCGTGGACCCTATGACACATGACAAGATCCTATGTCCAATATCCAACTCCCAATTGTGCATCATAAAGTCTGGGTCTTCATGACACACGGGTAATTCAATGTTCAAATATTATGCATGTTCACTTTGGATTAATCCCACTTGCATCATTATGTCTGGGACCAGTAGGTCCTCAATGCCCTAGGGGGTCCCCTAGGGTTTACCGTATGGTACCACGTGAGTGTAAGAGAGGGGGGTTATTTAAGGGAAGGAAGGTACATTTTATAAGGTAAGGTCCCATAAATAGGGGGTAGATAAGGGGTATTTTCATATATTTCTTGCATGCAGGTGACGTCTCCTTATTACTACCAGTGAATCCTCTGTGCTTAAGGCACTTAGAACCTTTGGCACACAAATAATCCACCCTTGCAATTCAAATGTTTCACATGTGCATCATAGAGTCTGAGCAATTATCTCCATCTATTTTCAATTTTAGCTAATCAATTATTCTATACAATAATTCTAGGTGTCTTATTCTTACACTCCCAATTGATAAGGTCAAAAAGTTCTATGTCATTGACCCCTTATATTGCAAGCGCAAATGAAAATTTGACTGATTGTTTCTATGAAATAAAACTTAATGTGCTCTAATTTGTCATTGTTCCATATCATGAGGGGTACACTCATGTCTAATTTAATCCCAAGCAAGAAACAAGTCCTAAGTTTTAACCTATTTTAGAATGCTAAAATATCTTCTAATTTGTACTTTACACTAGAGCACATCAATGTTGAATTGAAAATTCAAGAAAAATTGTTTGATGAATTCCCTTAGTATGGATTCCATGGCAAAGTCAGACTATAAATATGAAATTCACTCTTTTCCTATCGTGTTTTCCAATTGAATATCTACTTCTAACTATCAAATTCCCTTCAAATAGTTTTTCCAAAAGAATGTTTACAACCATTGAGGAGAAACTTCCGTAGCTTGAAAGGGACAATGAGGTATTTTTCTACAGTTTGCAAGTACCACACTAGCCTGACACTACCTCATGTGGTTGGAGGGTAATTGTAAATACCTAGAGATTTCTACAAGCAAAGTTCATGCCTGAAAACAAATTGATAACAATAAGTATCAAAATTTCAAGAAAAATGAAAATACATTATTATCCTCAATATTTTAAATCATATTTTTGCAGTTCACACAAGATTGCTATCAAGGTTGGTTTTTTTTGGCTAGTAAGGGCACTAGCGAGATCAAGGTCCTAATCGAAAGGCACATTGAAATCCGGCTAGCCCTAACTCCCCTAACCTTCAAAGAATACCCAGATCGAATAAGAAAGGTTCATTCAAGAAACTAGCCACAACAAAGCTAGCTGTTGCAATGAAGCCTAATGCACCAAACAAATCAACTCCAACCAAGATGGCAATCATAGTCAAGAAGTCAATAGCAACTAAGAAGCTAGCATCAACCAAGAAGCCACCTATTTCCAAGAAGGCACCTACCAAGAAGCTTGCATCAACAACTAAAAGTAAGGAGTCCCCCCCCCCCTTTGGCCAACATAAGAGAACAATCAAGGAAATGGCTAGACAAACCAAGGAGACATGTAGTAAGAAATAGAATCTTGGTGTTGACCAAAGCCCCATACCATGACAAATTTACCCAAAAGCATTAGTATGAAGGCAAAGTGGAGCTTGTATGGAATAGTCAAAGGGAAGGTAAGAGGTCACATACTAAGGAAGGAAGTGGTGGTTTTTGGTGGTTTCTCTCACTCTTTAAAATACTTGTAGGGAAAAGTTATGTATAGTAAGTGAAGTATAAGTGGGTAGATGCATGATTGGGAGATGTGTTTGCACTAGGTGAGCTAAGATTCCCTAGATCTATCCTACACTTGAGGACCCAATCAGTGAGAGGTTTAGGTGTAGTGAGGAGGTTTCCAATGTGTACATGACATAGCATAATGTGAGTTGCATTGTATCCAAATATGGATTTTATAAAAGCTGCATAAATTGACTCTCCAAACCCGCTTTGTAGTTTAGGTCTTTTGCCTAGTAATCGCAAATAAATAAGGCTATCCACAATCTTCCAATACATAGTGATGTCCTCAATTAAGTCACCCTCATACACACTAAGCTTAGCATTAACATCCAAAGATATAAAAATAGGCTTGCAATTGGCCATACCATACTTCTTCAACATATCCAATGTATATTGTCTCTATAACAACCATATACCTTCTAGAGTATTGATTATCTCTATGTCGAGAGAATAGCATAGATCTCCCAAATCCTTTATCTCAAATTAAATCTTGAGGAGACCCTTTGTTGAGATATCGAGCTCCACTCGTGATATGCCAGGGTGACCGTTGTGCATTTATGTCACCGACTTGTCAGTTGCAGATGCGGTTGGTACACCGCCTATGAATAATAGCTAGATGACCGCTATCCTTATCTACTCTAGTTCGTGGCTCAATTAGTATGCCACCTTAGTTAGTTGAGTTTGGTTTGAGACCCATATATAAGGTTCTTCTATTTCTATGTACTAGAGTTCTTTTGGCTTACACAACTAAGAAGAGGAAAAACTGTTTTCAACCTCCACCTTTGTGTGTATTCCCCCATTGTGCAAGCAAGAAAGCTACAAGTGAGACTCCTTCCTTCTCTCCCTCAATCTTGACATGGTATCAGAGCCTTGTAAGCCCTCGGTTGCTCTGTTTTTTTTATTTGAGGCCATTTCGGGGCCTGTTTTGGAGGTGGAAGTTTTCTACACGCACTCAGGAAAAGGCCATGTTTTATGCTGTGAGACCATTGTTCTACAGGTTGGTGAAAAGTTACTATAGAAATTGCATCATATGCTTGTGCACAGAGACATTGGGAGTTACAGAATCATCCTTGTTGCCTGTTGATGCAAAATTGTCACTAGAAAGTGACTGTGTGGTCAAATACCACTTTTGTCAGTTTTGTAGATTTGCCCTTCTGAGGCTGAAGCTGTGTTCTTTGCAGTGACAGAATTTTTTTCAGTGTTCTGTAATGGCGTCTGATTCTCTTTCACAGATTGTCACTGAAAATCTTGACAAGAACAACTTCCAAGCATGGAAGTTTAGAATGACGAATTTCTTTATGGGAAAAGGATATTGGGAATCCGTTGCAGGAATTGAAGAAGAACCAGTTTTTCCTGATGTTCCCAATCAACAGCAAATGCAGGCATTTAAAGCATGACATGAGAGAGCCAGGAAAGTTATGTACTGGCTGTCTATCAGCATTTCAGACTCTATGATTGTGCATATTCAAGATGCAAGTACGCCAAAGGAGGCATGGGATACTTTGTCAAAAATGTATAGCACAAATACGCAAGCTAAGAAAATGCAACTCAAGCAAGAGTTGCACAATGTGCAAAGAGAAAGCATGAGCATCAATGACTACCACATGAAGGTGAAGAAGATTGCAGATGCACTTGCTTCCATTGGGTCGCCAGTGGAAGATGATGATTTAGTTTCTGTGACCTTGAATGGTCTAGGAAAGGATTATGCATAGTTCTGAACATCCATTTCCATCCGTGAAAGATTTCCTGATTTTGAGGAGTTGATTGCTCTTCTAATTTCTGAGGAGCAGAGAAATGGTGGTGCATCTTCTTCAGGAGGAACTTCAAAAGAAGTTGTCTTCTACTCAAATGCTGGAAGAGATAGAGACAGAGGTAGAGGAGGCCGATCTGGAGGTCATGGTAGAAATCAGAATATGCAACAAACTCAAGAAAACCAGTCCTATGGAGGAGGACATGGTAACTCTAGAGGCAGGGGGAGCCAAAGAGGTCGTGGTGGATGGCAAAGAGGCCAAAATGCAAACAGCAATGTTGAATGCTACTACTGTGGTAAAATGGGTCATATGGCTAAAGACTGCTATAAAAAGCAGAATGACATCATGAATGGAAAATTGCAACAAGGGAATTATGCATCTTCTAGTAGACAGGGTGATGACATAAATGAATATTTGTTTATGGTGCAGCACATGACCAATTCTGTGACAAGTGCAGAAGAAAGAAATTATGTGTGGTATGTTGACTCAAGTGCATCAAACCACATGATAGGTCATGCAGAATGGATGCAAGATGCAAGGAAAATGGAAAAACCAGGATTTGTGGAGACTGGTGATGATACTGCACATCCTATTGTGTAGATTGAAAAAATTCATTTGTCTATGCAGGATGGGAAAAAGAAATACCTGTCGGATGTATTTCATGTCCCGAATATCACCAAGAACCTGGTTTCTATTGGTCAAATGGTTGAGCAGGGCATACAGATCAGATTTAATTCTCATGGATGCTTTGTTGAGGATATGAAAAATAAAAGTCGCTTGATAGCAAAAGGAAAAAAGAAGGGCAGAATGTTTACGTTGGATGCAGACATGCCTGAATTGAGTGCAGCAATGTTTGCACATGGGACCGGTGTAGTTGCAGATATTGATATCTGGCATAAATGCATTGGTCATGTTAATGTACAGCGACTTAAATCAATGCAAGCCCAAAATATTGTTTCAGTATTGCCTAAATTCAAGGTTGCAGAAATGCATAAGGTATGTGAAGCCTGTCAGTTTGGAAAACAGGCAAGGAAACCATTTCCTAGACATGTTCAAGAGAGTAAGAAGCCATTGGAATTAATCCACTCTGATGTGTGGACTACTAAAGCTGCATCTCTTAGAGGCTGTCATTATTTTGTCACTTTTATCGATGACTATAGTAGAAAAGTCTGGGTGTATTTTATGAAAAAGAAAAGTGAAGTTTTTGGGCATTTCAAAACTCTTAAAACTATGGTTGAAAAAGAAACAGGCCTGCAAATAAAATGCCTAAGGTCAGATGGAGGGGGAGAGTACCTCTCAAATGAGTTTGCAAGGTTCCTACAGGAGCATGGCATAAAGCAGCAATATTCATGCAGTCATACCCCACAACAAAATGGAATTGCAGAAAGAAAAAATAGGCATATTAGAGAGGTATCTCGTGCCATGCTCAACGAAAAAGACTTGCTAGATTTTTACTGGGCTGAGGCAGTTGCTACAGTAGTCTATATAATGAACATGACTCCCACTGCAGCAATACATAGCATGATTCCAGAGGAGAGGTATACTGGTAGGAAACCAGATATTTCTCATTTGAATATTTTTAGTTGCATTGCCTATGTTCATGTGCCAGATGAGTTGAGATCCAAGTTGGATCCAAAAGCTGAGAAGTGCATCTTTATTGGTTACTCTCTGTAGCAAAAAGGGTATAGATGCTATAACCCTTCTACTCGTAAGTTTACAGTGAGCAGAGATGTTGTTTTTGATGAGATGAGTAGTTGGTATAAACCAGTAAATGTGATTGATAATGTAGATGCACAAAATGGTAATGCTGCACAGAATTCACAGTAGCAGTCATAAGATATTAGTGGACCAGGAGCGTCCTCTAGCAGTGGTTCACATTCTTCGCCATGGACAGGAAAATTGAGATCAGGAGAATCTTCTCAAAGCAATGTAGATAGTGGTATGTAGGTATCACGAAAAGGAAACGAGAAGGTAGATCAGCCCATGTTTGATGTGAATGCAGGTCACTCTTATGTGGATGGTGAATCCAGTGGCTCAGAACAGAGTATTGATGATGAGTTGGGTATTCCTTCTATTGTTACACTTGGAGTAAGGAAGACCAGGATGTTTTGAGAGCACTTGGGAGTGAACCTACTTTGCGTAGGTCTACCAGAGCTAGGTATCCTGTGGATAGGCTGAAATATGATGGATTTACAGCCATTCACTATGCATATATGGTCAAAGTGATACAGGAACCAGAACCCACTTCTTTTGAGTAAGCCATGAGAAAAGAAAAATGGGAGAAAGCCATGGATGAAGAAATGGATGCCTTGGAAGCAAATGCTACATGGGAATTGGTACCTTTGCCTAAAGATAAGAATGCAATTGGTTGTAAGTGGGTTTAAAAGGTGAAGCACAATGCACATGGTTCTGTGAACAGATACAATGCAAGATTAGTAGTCAAGGGGTATGCACAAACATATGGCATTGATTATGAAGAAACATTCAGTCCAGTTGCAAGGATGGCAACCGTAAGAGCAGTCATTGATATGGCTGCATCAAAGGGATGGTCTTTACATCAGATGGATGTAAAGAATGCCTTCTTGCATGGTGATTTGCAAGAAGAGGTCTATATGGAACAGCCACCAGGTTATGTGCATGCTTTGAAGCTTCAGTAAGCCCTTGTTCCCACTTACAACTTGGTTGAATGGGGTTACAACAAGTAGAGTGTCATGCGCAGTCTATGTGGAAGACTATTTTGCTTGGAAGAAGACCAATTTCGATTGCCGTACTCAAGATAAGTAAGATCGTAAAAGCAAAAGCATATTCCTGAGTTTGTTTGCAGGTTGAAGAAAGCCTTGTATGGCTTGAAGCAAGCACCTAGAGCATGGTCTGACAAGATAGGACAGTATCTTGTCACTATTGGCTTTCAGATTTCCAAGGCAGATTTCTCACTTTATGTGAGAAAAACAGAGAAAAGTATTATGCTGCTTGTCATTTATGTTGATGATTTGATTATCACAGGTGATAATGATGAAGATATCCTTCATGTGAAAATGCTATTGAAGTAGAAGTTTGAGATGAAGGATTTGGGAGAGCTGCATTATTTCTTGGGCATTGAGGTGATTAGATCACCAAGTGGGATACGACTCTTGCAGAGGCAGTATGGATTGGACATGCTGTCCAAATATGGAATGATAGGCTATAAGCCTATTTCAGTTCCTTTGGAGCAGAATGTGAAGCTGAGCGTAGATGCAGGTGAGCTTCTAGAAGACCCTACTATGTACAGACGTATAGTAGGAAGTTTGATTTATATGACTATTACCAGGCCAGATTTGAGCTATGTTGTTGGATTGGTAAGTCGGTTTATGGAGGCTCCAAGGAAACCGCATTTGGATGCGGCTAGATGCATAGTCAGGTATGTGAAGTCCACATTGTAGTATGGACTATTTTATGAGACTAGGATTCAGATACAGTTGCATGGATACACTGATGCTGATTAGGCTGGTAGTATTTCTGATAAACGATCTACCAGTGGTGGATATGTGTTCTCTTTTGGGAGTGGTGCAGTCACTTGGAGCAGCAAGAAACAACCTACAGTTGCCTTGTCGAGCACAGAGGCTGAGTACAGGGGCGCAACAATGGCTGCATGTGAGGTAGCTTGGTGCATAAGCTACTTTATGATATGCATCAGCCTACAGATGGGCCAATTGTCATTTATTGTGACAACATGAGTAGTATACACTTGGCAAATAACCCAATCTATCATGCTAGAACAAAGCACATTGAGGTGCATTATCACTATGTGCGGGAGAGGGTTTTACTAGGTCTTATTGATCTAGTTTATGTCAGCATAGAGGATCAGGTAGCTGACATATTTACGAAGGCATTGGGCGCAGAGAAGCTGTGCAAGTTCAGAGTCCTGCTTAGTGTGCAGGAATTGGGATTGAGCTCGAGGGGGAGTGTTGAGATATCGAGCTCCACTCGTGATATGCCAGGGTGACCGTTGTGCATTTATGTCACTGACTTGTCAGTTTGCAGATGTGGTTGGTACACCGCCCATGAATAATAGCTAGATGATAGCTATCCTTATCTACTCTAGTTCATGGCTCAGTTAGTATGCCATCTTAGTTAGTTGAGTTTGGTTTGAGACCCATATATAGGGTTCTTCTATTTCTATGTACTAGAGTTATTTTGGCTTACACAACTAAGAAGAGGAAAATTGTTTTCAGCCTCCACCTTTGTGTGTATTCCCCCATTGTGCAAGCAAGAAAGCTACAAGTGAGACTCCTTCCTTCTCTCCCACAATCTTGAAACCCTTCACATTATCAATCTTTGTCTCACTATCATTCACACTAATCTAATCATCCACATGTATAGTAATGATCACAATACTTGCATCATTCTCACATACTTAAAGTGAGTGATCGGCCTATGCTTTTTGAAATCCAATGTTGACAAGGTATTTTGCAATCCTATCATGCCATGCCCTAGGTGATTTCTTTAGCCCAACAAGGCCTTACAAAGCATGCATACATAATCTAGATGGCTGTCATCCACATAACTAGGTGGCTACTCCACATAAACTTCCTCTTACAACTCCCCTTGTAAGAAGGCATTCTTAGCATCCACTTGATACATGATCTAATCCTTTGATGTATCCATTGCTATGATAATCATTATATAGACCATTTTAGCCACTAGAGAAAATGTCTCCTCATAATCAATACCATAACTCTACATATACCCTTTGGCAACTAGTCTTACCTTATAACACTCAATAGATCCATATAAACTACACTTGACCTTGTAAATCCATTTGCAACCAATAGCTTTATTGCCTTTACATAAAGGCACCAACTCCATGTGTCATTATCCATAACTGTAGCCATTTCTTCATCCATAGCATGATCCCAATACTCATTACCCATTGCATCCTCGAACTAAGTGGGTTCCACATCCTGCACAACCTTAGCCATGTATCCATAGTGATGAGCTACATAGCTATTATATGTCTATCATTACATTGGATTTTCTATCCTACTTGACCTATGTGGACCTAAATCATAGCTAGATGCTTTAGCATTCTCTTGTTTCTTTTGCACACCAAGTTTTTTAATAAACAGAATCCTAAATTTCTCATCCAAGCTCTACTAAAAGCCATTTGAATCAACATTAATATGAGAGAAACCTAATGATACATCTGCCAACATAATAGGCATGTCCCCAAATTTATTTACCTTCACTTGATATTTGTGATGTACTTGGTGGATTAATCAATGACCTTAATCTATCACTCAAAGATTTATCAATAGAACCATGACTAGAAAACTCTTGTAGTTCACTCAATGTTTGTGATTGCTAGCCTATTTTTTGCATAGCCACACTCTCATGCTCATCAATCCTAAGTGCATTCTACACATTTCCATACCAACTACTCATTCCATGAAAATCAACATCCTTTGGTAACTTTCAACTCATGTCTAACAAGGTTATAAGATCTATATCCCTTCTACTCAAGAGAATAATCCACAAAGACACTTTTGAGTTTTGGGAATCAATTTACTATGCAACTCATCAAGAATATGCACATAAGAAATACACCCAAATACTTTCAAATGGGATATATTGGGCTTTCTACTTGTAAAATTATGTTCAAGTGTCATACTATGTACAGTAGCAGCGGGTGTCCTATCCATAATGTATGTAGCAATAGTAACTACTTCAGCCTAATAGTAATGAGGAAAGTTTCTTTTTGAAATCAATGTAAGAGCCATCTCTACAATATGCATGTTTTTTTGTTTGAAAACTCTATTTTTATGTAGAGTATATCTACATGTATATTGCCTCTCTATACCATTTTTCTGTAAAAATTTAGAAAACTCATTGGAGAGATATTCTTCCCCTCCATCCGATCTTAGACATTTAATAAGCAACCTTGTCTCCTTCTCAATCAAATTTTGAAAGCTTATAAATTGAGTAAACATGTCACTTTTCTCATGCATAAATTAAACTTATACTTTTCAAGTATAATCATTAATTAAGGAAACATAATACTTGCAATTACTTCAAGTTGCAGTCTGTGTAGGACCTCGCACATCAGAATGCATCAATTTAGGTAGCTTCTTGCATACATGCTTTTCATATGGAAACACATGCCTTGCTTGATTTTGAAATTGAAATACTTCACATATTTTATGCATCCCATCAACCCTAAACTTGGGTAAGCCATCCACAATCTATTTTGATTGCATGTCTGTCTACCAGTGCACATTCACATTACCAATTCTCTTATGTCAAACTTCAATATCAGCTATAACACTTGAATCTTATGCAAGCATGGTAGCATCTATTTTAGGTAGACTTGCATCAAAAGTAAAGAATCTACCTGCGCATTTCTCTTTTACAATCAACTTGCAATCATTTTTGAGATCTTCTTCATAACAACCATTAGATGTGAACCAAACTTGTAATCCTTGTTCTACCATCTAACTTACAGAAACCAAGTTTTTGGTAATATTTGGTACATGCAAAAAATTAGCTAAGTACTTAGTTTTACCATCCTACATATTCAAACGAACATTTTGAACATGAGGAATAGGGTGAGTTGTATCATCCCCTATCTCCACAAAGCTTGGAGACTATGGACTGTGCATCTCTCTAATCCACTCTCGATAAGAAGTCATGTGATTAGAGGCACTTGAGTCTACATATCATACATCATTCTTTGATAAACCATCAGTGATCATAGTATTCATAAAGTACTGCATAAGAAATAACTGTTCACTTCTATCATCATTGTTCATGGTGCTAGATGTATAATTATCTTGTTGCTTTTTCTGATTTCTAATTTTAATATCTTTTTTAAGAAATTTTAGAAATGTGGTCTTTCTAAACACAGTGCTATTAATCTCTACTATCACCACAATTTTTTCGCTTATTAGAATTTGCAATAACTTGCCCTCTTTGACTCCCCCTTCCTCTAGACTACTATCCTCCTTTATTTAGCTATGTATCATAACCTTAACAATGACTACCACCTCAACCTCTACCATGACCTCTACCTTTATAGTAGAACACTTGTTTAGAATTATTTTTACTTTGAGAAGAAGAGGAATCTAAGCCAAGGTTTTTCACCTCGAGTAACAACATAGAAATCAAGTTTGCAAAATAAGGGATATCATTCCGTGTATTCATGGATGACTTGAAGCTCTTGTATTCCTCTGCAAGTCCATCTAAGTACACATGTCCAATATCATTATCAACTACCACACTGATAGATCCAAGAGTGTCCACATTATTTTTTAATATTCAAGGCATAAAACACAATATTAGTGAGTTTGGGAATCTCCCAATTCCCATGTTTTGAATACTAAAAAGGTGACACCCAGATAACATGCCTATAAGTTTCTCAAAACCATATGATATGACCTATCATTGGAAAGCACTTGAAAAATGGAATCTATTGAGCTATAGATGCTCAATTTGGAGCTATAGTGTTCAAGTTATGACAAATCCAAAGATTTGACCACATGTGCCAAACTTATGGGAAATTCCCATATTCCCCAATATGGTGTTATAATACTTAATGGATAGATTCCCTCTTTTCACTTGACTTAGTTGTGACTTGAGTTGTAGCTTTGTGTCCTTGTGTTTACTTCAAAAATTCTTGCCATATTCTTTCATACAACACTGAGAGTATATGATTCCTACAAATAGCCCAATCATGCTATTTCTGATACTAATAAACAACCAATATATGACTTTACTCTATATCTACCACCAATCTTTCTTAACCTTTATATCTTCTATAATAGCATTTCACACAAAAACCTCAAGCGCTACTACTATGTCTCCTTCAATGTAGTTCCAAGCATCTTTGCCATTCAAGAAATTTGCCATCCTTAAATTCCATGTAAGATAGTTATTATTATCAATCTTCTTGATGATAATCTGGTTTAAGCTCTTAGATATTCTAACAAATGACAACTTGTAAAAAACTCAATTTATAAGCAAGTTGATACCAAGTGCACCATAACTAAACACGCAGTCTTTTTCACAGATTCTACAACAATAATCACAATTTGCAATCTATATGTAGATGGCTCTTTTTGTTTACAACCCAACAAATACTTGAAACCTTATAGATTTGAAATTTGTAACTTGTGTACTTATAAACACCAAACACAACTCAAAACTACAATATATCCAAAAACTACTTTGGGACCAATTGTAAGTCCATAACGGAGGTTGAAATGATCTCAGATGCTAAAAATTACAGTGAAAAAAACCCTAAAGGGCACATTAGCTATATATACATGTAACATTTTCCCTACAAATGTTTTCATGTACCTCTCCCATAAGAACCCCCCCCCCCCCCTTTTCCCAAAATTTAAATCAAGATGAGTTCAATTTTTTTTATCTCTCTCTCTCCCCCTGTCAACAGTGTGTCGAGGAGAGAGAGAGAGAGAGAGAGGGAGTGCACCCCCAGGTGTGGGGTGGCAGCCTGCCAAATGGCAGTCTCCCCCACCCATGAACCACCCCTCCTCCCCACTATATGAGAGCGGAATTTTGGCACCGGAAATTGCTTAAAAATAGCTAAAAATTATGAATATCAAGGGAAAAATATTCAACGTCAAAGGCGGCAGCTCGACCTAGGATGATTTTAAGCGTCAAAGTGCTCTAAGGACGCCCGGGCAACACTTGCAGATTTTTAGTAATTTTTCCATGTGCCTCTACCGGTCAGTGGAGCTGTCAGTCAATGTGGGATGCCGAGACGAGCTCACAGAAATTTTCAGAACTGGATTCGGACACCGTATGCGAGAGAGGCCGGGAAAAGGGCCAAAAGGCCGGTCAAAATTAGAGAGGTGCCCAAAAGGAGAAGGGAAGGGGTGCTTTTGGGAAGGGGCACCCCCCCTCATTAAAAAAAAAGAAATAGGAGGGGGGCGGCAGCTGTAGCAGGCCGTCGCGGAAAAAACGCGCCCCCCCCCCCCTCTATGCAAAGATCTTTTGGAGAAGAAGCCATGGAGGTAATTGCAGCAGGCAACTACATTGTTCTCATGCTCCGCATCGCTCCGTACCGCACGAGATATGGCAGCCTGTAGAGAGAGAGAGAGAAAATCATTCTTTCTCTCTTCTCCCTCTCTCTCCTCTAAGGGGGGATTCATGTGGGAAGAGAAAGGAAGAAGGAAGAATGGTGGAGGCTTGTCCGGCATCGATCGGATTGCTCCACGGGCTGGAGATGGTGACGTGTGATTGTCATGAGCATGAAGTGCTGCTAATTTTCAGATTTGCAGCCATGGACATAAAACCCGAAACACGCAAATAAGCGATAATTCAAATTTTTCAAAGGAAATTTGAGATTTCATGGCTTTTGATTGATAAAATGTTGTTCATGTGGGCTAAAAATTGTTTATGTTGCTGTTCTCCATGAGTACTTGTTGAGCATAATCTGAAAATCAGAAAAACATGCATCTTGTGGCCCAAAATAATACACTAAAACACGTAAAATATGGAAAATCAAGGGAAAATGATGTTTTTGAGCATAAAAATGGAAGAATAAATAGGAACACCAACTAAATTTTCATTTTTGTTGCAAGAAGGAACTAAGGGCCACAACCCATAACCTATTTTGAATTTTCAGTAATTAAATAATGCAGAAAATAAGGGAAAACACAAGGAAAATAGAGAAAAACCACTAAAAATTGGGGAAAAATGCATTTTGGGTGCGGAAAATTAACGACAATTAAGAACAATGTTCGTGAATGTTTGTGGGGACTAAAGCATGAGGATTTGCCTCAGTTCAGCCCCACCTTCTTGTTCTAGTGTGTCTTTTTCCGCTTTTTACACATAAAATGATGGCAAAATGCCTTATAAATCTATACAACAATACAACATTTGATCGATGGAGGGTAGAGTGGTTAAAATGTGTCTAAATGTGGACTAAAATGATGAAAAGACTGCTGGTTTTTGTTTGCATGCCATATAGGTTGGTGAATAATTATAGAATGAGAGCCTAGTAGCACGAGGGTTTCCTCGGTGCTAGGTTCGTGCAACGCCGCATAAGAACGGTAGTTGAAAACCATTAAAATGATGTTTTCTATATGTGCACAATATTGATTTTATAATTGTTTGAGCACTTAGCATCCACAATATGCATAAATCATGGAAATATTTAAAGGTATCAGAAATCCTGGATGCACAGCAATTGCTTTCATTAGGGCCTTGACCCACGTTGAGTGAGAGACAGGACACCCTACGCCATAGGCTAGTCATGGGGTCTAGGGGAAAGAGAAGTAAGGACAATGGTACATTCCTATATACGATTGAATGGTACCTTGAGTGGATTTTGTGCGAAATTTTTATATGTTGAGCGACGCACCGAGGGGCCAATCCCCAAGGTGTAGGAGAGTCGCAGAGGGGTGGCGGCATTCAGCCATTGGAGGACCCCCTATGTCTGTGCTTCGTGCCATTAGGCACTGTGTAAGGGACTCCTTCTGAGGAGTAGTGGGTGAGAGAAGAGTGGATTACAAACGACGTAATACAAACGCAAGATGTCTAGGAAGGCAATGTATGTGTCATCAAGGCTCCTGGCCGGGAGGCTGTGGGGTTGTTGAGCGCGTGAGATAGAGGTCCGGCTAGTGCACGAGCCAGTGCCGGCCCGTTCTAGGTTCCATCAGTGGTGTGTCTATCGGGAGCCGCTTAAAAGTGGCGGTCCTCGAATCCTGGTTGTCTAGGGACCAACTAGCAGTTTATGCCAAAGGATACTATGATTGATCCGTTATTTATCGATAAGCATCGTCTAGCAGAAATCCAAAAGCGAGGGAGAGACGAAAGAGCTAGGCAACGTGCTGAAATTTTTAGGAGATATTCTCCCAAGCGTAGCGGTGCTAAACCCTTACGAGGGAGTGGATCTAGTGGTCTTGGGGCCACAAGTAGTAAGTTAGGAGAAGGTGGAAGCTCTAGTGCTCCCCTTTCTTCCATAAGCCAGTCTACATCAAGTGCGGGAGGTGTAACCCCACCGTCCCTTATTCCTAGTGCAAATCCAATCCTCATCATGGCGCAGCCTATTGCAATTCCGATAGGAACGATGGATTTGCCGGCTCTAGGTTACCCACTACCCATTTTTAATGGGCTAGTTGAGGAAGATGCGGAACTCCACATTAGGGAGTTTCAAAAGCTGATGTTTAACTGTCGCATCCAATAAGAAGGACATTTAATGATGTTCTTCAATATGACTCTCAAAGGAAGAGCCGCTATATGGTATCATGGTTTAGAAGTTGGAACCATATTGAATATTAATTCATTTTATGGAGCTTTTCGAAGGGAGTTTGCCCCTGAAAGGGGTGGGCAATATTTGTTGCATGTACTCAACGTGACCCGCCAAGAACCACATGAGGATATTCATGCTTATGCGAAGAAAATAAAAGAGGTTTTTCGTAAGTTGGACACCTCTATTCCTATCCCCGCAATTGCCCAATTGCAATATTTCCTACATGGTTTGGACTTTAATATCCAATTGCAGTTGAGTAGTGTCCCCTTGGGGGATATAGATACTGCCATTACACGAGCACAAGAGGTGTAATCCCGACTACAAGCAGCCTATACTTCTCGAGGCAATTCAAATATGGGTTTAGTATTGGAAAACAATATGGCGATGGCCAACGGCAGTAGTGGCCAAGGGATAGCGATGGCTAATCCTAATGGGAGAGGGAACATGATGCAGAATGTGCCTTTATTACCAACTCCCCCTAGCATGTCGATGCCTACGGGCAGTCAAATGGCTCCAAATGGTGGAGGCCAGGTGGTCAATTCTAATACCATGCATGTGGCTCAACAACCAGTGCCTAATCGAATTGTTAGGCCGATGGAACGACATGGTAATGACCAAGGCTATGAGTCGAGCGCTTCCAATGTTCTTGGCGAGGTTAAGGACATGATGAAGCATTATACCAACATGATTACGGAGCAGTATCGACAAATAGCCGTTGATGTTAACTTCCTTAAAAAACAACAAAATTTGATAGGAAGTAGATACCCAGATGAGGGTGTACCTTCGAGGTTTAGCTGCAAATGGTGTGGTGGGAAACACTATCCAAGAAATTTCCCAAATGTTAAGTGCAACATCTGTGGAAAATCCGGCCATTTACCAGCTACTTGCTGGAGTAAGATCAGTTCCCTCCAGCGAGGTAGTCAGCAACCAGGGCCTGTTAATCATCGTGTGCAAGGAAATGATTCCCAGCGAGAAGACGGGCCTAAACAAATACTTCAACGACCAAAGACTACAGTGGAGGAGCTATCCAGTGGTAGTGGGGTTAGTTTGATTGAGGCTGTACGCGTTAATGATGCTGAAACCTCTAATTTGTGAGCTATTCTTACAAGAGGTCAAAAGGGTAGAGAAGCCGACAAAGATAAGCCTGTCAATGGAAACCCTAAACAAGGTGACAAAGGAACGCAAGTTTTGGATCCTGCCATGGAAGGGGGATCTTTGAAGCCCGTGGAAAGTAAAGCCGATAAGGAATCACCAAAGAAGAAGGTGAAAGTTAAAAAGGAGGCAATAAAGCTGGTTCAGCGACCTAAAGAGCGGATGGTTTGGCGTGAAAAGTGAACTCTATCGAACTATCATGAATTCAATTTGGCGAGCTCTTTTTGTGAAGTCAAGCCGGATGTGAATCTTTTACAGCTTATTAAGCTTTCCCCAGGAGTACGCAAGGAATTTAGAAAGATCCTACGTACCGGGTATATCGTAGAACCTTTGGGTATTGCGCGAGTTGGTGATGACTGGTTCGAGCATGCTGAGAAGCATTGCCCAAGGGTTGCAGCCTATGTCGATGGGATATTAGTAGATTATGTCATTGTCGACACGGGATCATCTGTTAACATTATGAGTTCTGAACTGATGGAAAGGTTGGGTCTTGCAATCCAGAAAGATACCTCCACAATTCTCAGAATGGCAGATGATAGTTTGAGGCAGTCGGAAGGCTACATTACTAAGGTCCATGTCACCGTTGCAAATGTAGAATGCCTGTTGGACTTTAGGGTGATTGGTTTTGCAGGCCGTCCAAGTTACCAAGTATTACTCAGACGACCTTCGATCTTGCAAGCGGACTGCCAAGTAGATATACCCGCCAGTCGACTAATATTCGGCAGAGGTGCCCAGTGTGTGGTGGTTGATACTTATCCTGAGTCCCACAGAGTGTAAGAGCTCCTCTATCTTCTACAGAATTGGAGACATTAGAAGATTTATCTACCAGTGAGATATCATCGAGTGATGAGTCCAAAGAGGGATCCACCACGGAAGACATCTATCAGATCACTTTGAATGAGCCAATAGAGGGCCAAGATCGTATAAGAGATGCAGATGTTATCGAGCTAGACCTTGGTGCGCCTGATGATTCGCGGCCAATCAAATTAGGTTCTATGCTCATCATAGCAGAAAGGGAGGACTATGTGGCCTTGATTCAGGAATTCCGTGATATCTTCGCCTGGACTTATGATGAGTTGAGGGGCACTCCTCCTAGTCTTGCTGTTCATACAATTCCATTGAAAGAGGGCAGTCATCCTGTACGACAGAAAGTAAGGCGTATGCCTTTCGAACTGAGGGACGGGCTGTTTGAAGAGTTACAGAAGCTTCGGAAAGCAGGTTTGATTTTTCCTGTGCAACACACGGAATGGTGTTCGCCAGTTGTGATCAGAAAGAAGAAAAATAATCAAATTCGATTATGTGTAGACTTTAGGGAGCTGAATAAGCAGACAGTTAATGACTACTACCCGTTGCCATTTATTGACCAGATTTTGGATCAATTAGCGGGTAGGGAGATATATTCGTTTATGGATTGCTTTGCAGGATATAAGCAGATGGCAATTGCAGAAGAGGACAAGTTGAAAATAACTTTTATTACTGTATTTGGTACTTTTGTGTACCATGTGATGGCCTTTGGTTTATGCAACGCGCAGACATTCGGCGACATATCCCTTAAAGAGTTGAAGGTGTTTATTGATGACTTAGGGGCTGCCACCGTGAGAGGAAGGCAGTTGATGATTTTAAGAAAATGCTTTCAACGCTGTAGACAATTTTGCATCGCCCTAAACCCACGGAAGTGTGTTTTTGGAGTACCTTATGGGCTATTGTTGGGTCATGTGGTCAGTTCGGTAGGAATTGCGACAGACCCGGAGAAGGTCAAAGTTATAGTTGCCATGGGTCCACCACGCACTCCGAAAGAAGTTCATAGCTTTCTATCTTCGGTTGATTATTACCGTAGATTCATAAATGCCTTGGCAAAAAGAACGTTGTCGCTTACAAATTTATTGTCCTTTAGATGTTTGTTTGTATGGGGTGACCCGTAAGGTAGCATTCGAGGATGTGAAACAGGAGCTAGCAAGAGCTCCCGTTTTAAAAGCACCTAAAAGAGGTGAGGTATTCTATATATTCTCAACAGCCACCATGTATAGTATCAGCTGCTGTTTAGCCCAAATTTGAGAAGAAAGTGGTATCATTCGATAGCCTTTGCTAGTCGGAAATTGGGCATTTCAGAGATCAATTATACCTACATGGAGAAGTTGTGTCTAGCGATGGTCTTTGGGACCAAGAAATTCAGGCATTATATTCTCTATGAGAAAGTGGTGCTTTATACGAAGGCGGAGGGACTTCGATTATTGATGAATAAGCTACAGCCGCCTGATTGTCTAGCGAAGTGGTTAATCACTTTGCAGGAGTTTGATTATGAAATCCGTAGTAAGCCACCAAGGTTGCAAGGCATCGTGGAATGTCTTGTGGAATTTGGGGAGCCGAAAGAATCTGTGGCTGAAGGTAGTGACATGGAGTTGTTATTTAAAATAGATACGGCATCTATTCCCTCCTGGTACGCTGCAATAACACATTATTTATCGACGGGAGAGGCGGGATCCGAATTATCTAAAGCTGAGAGAAGGAAAATTAGGCAGCAAGCATTAAAGTTTGCCTTGATCGCAGGTACATTATATCGGCAAGGGGTTGATGACATCTATCGCCGATGTGTGATGCCTGACGAGGTGCCATTCATTTTGGAAGAGTGCCATGATTCTGCTTGCGGCGGCCATTTTGCTGGACGGCTTACAGCACAAAAGGCTTTAAGAGCAGGTTATTGGTGGCCTGCCATCTTCCAGGATGCGTTTGCATATGTTAAGAGATGTGATATTTGTCAACGACATGATAGTCGAGAGAATAGGAAACGACCACTCACCCCTATTATGGCGATACTTCCATTTGAGAAGTGGGGAATAGACTTTGTGGGTCCTATTACTCCGTCGTCGACTGCGCAAAAGAGGTATATCATTGTAGCAACTGACTACTTCACAAAGTGGTCAGAAGCACGTGCAATAAGGAAAGATGATGCTAAAGAAACTGCTAGTTTCCTTTTAGAGCAGATAATATGCCGTTTTGGTCCGCCGAAAGAATTAGTGTCAGACCGCAGAACCCATTTCCTGAATAAGGTGATCAAAAGTTTGACAGAGACTTGGAAAATCAAGCATAACAAGACAACCCCATATAACCCGCAAGCCAATGGGCAAGTTGAAAGTACCAACAAGCAGCTTGTGGGCATCCTGTCCAAAATTGTGTTGGAAAAAAAACGGGATTGGGATAAAAAGTTATACGTGGCAGTGTGGGCCTATAATACGACCTTCAAATGAGCCATTAGCCATACCCCGTTCAAGTTAGTATATGGGGAGGAGTGTGTTGCCTTTAGAGATTGAGTTGCCGACTATTCGGTTTGCCATCAATCATTCTTTGAGTGATGAAGATGCACTTTTTGAGCGCTTGACGACACTGGCACATTTAGATGAGCTTAAGCTGCAGAGCTTATTGCACCAAGAAGTGGCGAAGCGCCGAATGAAGCAGCTACACGACCTTAAAGCCAAGAAATACACCTTCAAGAAAGGACAGCGTATTCTGTATTATGACGCACGACGTGAATTATTTCCAGGAAAGCTAGAGCCCAAATGGGACGGGCCCTATAGGATCGTTAGAATAGGAAAGAATAAATCCACATTCTTGTTAGCTGACCTTGAGGGGATAGAATTTAAAAATAAGGTCAATCTTAATAAGATTAAACCTTATTATTTCTGATTGCACTAATACTATGACTGCCTTGCAGGTTTAGGCGAGATCGATCAAATATCTGCAAGGAAATCGTGATAGAGGTTGATGGGTCGTCTGATCCCTTATTTAGAATACCCATATTTAGAACAGAGGTATCATCAGGGAAAGCTCATTTGGTGGAGCAAAGGATATAAGGTGACTGAGCAAGAAGGCGGGACATTTATTTGGGAGATCAAGGTCTTCTGCCATCACTGCCTACAAATTTTGACGAGCATCCTTGTTGAATTCAATGATGATGGAGGGATGGAGCCTATAGTCCACCCGTTGAATATGCTGAATTTCGATTACCATAATTACAAGTAGAGTTCCGGATGGCAGGATATGTGAACCCTTTATGGACGTACACCTTGTACTTTGATGGGGCGTCCAGGGGTGCATGCAAAAAAGGAAGTGTAGGAGTTTTCATCTGAGACCCCCGACGACGCATTGTCATGAAGTTAGCTGCTTATCTCAGGGTGAATTTTACCAATAATATGGCAAAATACAAAGCCCTGATTATGGGTTTGAATATTGCAAAGAAGGGTGGTATCCGCCAGTTATTGGTGAAAGGGGACTCTCAGTTGGTTTTAAATCAACTCAATGGGACGTACATGGTACGAAACCCCATCCTTTGCATGTACCATCATACTGTCATAGCCCTGCTAGACGAATTTGATAGAGTGACTTTTCAGTTGATTCCACGAGATTGGAATCAGTTTGCCGATTCATTGGCTAATTTTGCGTATGAAGAAGACCTCTTCTTTAATTGTGGCCCTTATCCCGATATATCTATTGACGATGAGACAGGACCTGGTCGTTTGTGGGGTATGCTTTTTGAACATGCCCTCTTTGGCATGATCTGGGTGATGCAGAGGGTAGGCGAGACTCATCTGCCTTTATTATCTTGGACCCACAGACTGATTAGATGACATGTGATGCGAACACCTCTTGCGATATACGCAGGAGGGATGTGTCATAATTTAATGCACCTAGTTTAGGGCTACGAGCCTCTGTTCCCCTAGGAATGGTATGCTTTGATGTCTATCATAGTTGTTTCTAGGAGGATGTTATGCGTAGTATTGTTTAATTTCATTAGGCCAAGAGGGCCAATCTATTGGCAAAGTATTGTTTGATTTCATTAGGCCCAGAGGGCCCTTTCCCTGTCTAGTGTGGGTGCGTTTAATCGGGTTTTTGTTTTAAGTGTTGTGCTGGACAGGTTTCGTGGTTCGTGGAATTTGGTGGAGCCTGGAGGAGCCTTTGCTGCGATGGAAGCTTCTTGTGGCCAATCCAGGTGATACCTCTCCTTTACGAGTACCTTTCTTTCCTGTTATATGTGTATTTGTACTTGTCGAGGGGATATATTTTTGTTGGGGACCGGCAACCAAGGCATGAAGTCCCAGGTTTAGGCTAAGTATGTTTGAGGGAGGTCGGAGTAGTCATTCCCTCCTGTAAAGACATTGTCAGGCATCGAAAGACCTGTTTTAGAAGGAAGTCCTAGTGGCCCTGTTCTGCTAGCCTGCTAGGCAGCCATTCTAGGAGTTCTTGTTAGTAGTAAGGCAGTTAGAGAAGCCTGCCAGAAGACAATAATAATGATGCCAAGAAACCCTGAACATCCTAAAAGATGAATATAAATACGAAGGTGTGTAAAAAGGGGTTCTAACCCCTATCAAAGGAAAAAAAAGGAATGAAAATGTATAGGCAGTTGATCATCGCCTTGCGAAGGCCTGGTAGGTTCCTGGGGAGGAGTCAGACCCGGGGCCGATATCTTGTCTTCCTAGGGGTGGCTTCTTGCTGGGGAAAAAAATAACAAAACAAGAAAGGTTGGAGCGAAAATAAAAGTGAGCGTTAGAAAAGGATTAAGTGTCACCTTGCGAGGGCTTGGTAGGTTCTTGGGTACCGATGCCCTGTTCTCCTTGGGTCACTACACTCAGCTCCCTCCTTTTTACATGCCCAAGTATGTTAATAAAATAAAAACCCTAAAAGAAGAAATGTACTGATAGAAAATATTCCTTGATCAGGCTATAGGAGTCCTCGCCTTGTAGGAGCTCCTAGTAGTGTTGTCTTTCGTTGGTGGGTAGTTCAGACCACCACTTAGGGCAACCACTTTGATAGGTTTTTTTAGTTTGGCTGTGTTGGAGCAGGTGGTCAGTCACTCGCTTCGGATCTTCTATTACATGATGCTAGGCCTACTCCTTGTGGATGGCATGCCTTGGTTCTGTCAGGGGGTAGGGTGAGCGTTGTGTTGAGTTTTATCGCATATTTGTTTTGTATCAGCTTTATGCTTCTCTGGTTGTTTTGTGCAGATCTATTGTGGGATTCGACGGGCTGAGTCGCCCTATCCGGTGGTTGCCAATGACAGCGAAATTTTGGTGCCGAAAATTGCTTAAAAATAGCTAAAAATTATGAATATAAAGGGAAAAATATTCAACATCAAAGGCGGCGGCTCGACCTAGGATGATTTTAAGCGTCAAAGTGCTCTAAGGACGCCCCGGCAACACTTGCAGATTTTTAGTAATTTTTCCATGCGCCTGTGCCAGTCACTGGAGCTGTCAGTCAAGTGTGGGATGCCGAGACAAGCTCACAGAAATTTTTAGAACTGGATTCGGACACCGTATGCGAGAGAGGCCAGGAAAAGGGCCAAAGGCCGGTCAAAATTAGAGAGGTGCCCAAAAGGAGAAGGGAAGGGGTGCCTTTGGGAAGGGGCACCCCCCCTCATTAAAAAAAATGAAATAGGAGGGGGGCGGCGGCTGCAGCAGGCCGTCGCGGAAAAAACGCCCCTCCTCCCCCCCCCCTCAATGCAAAGATTTTTTGGAGAAGAAGCCATGGAGGTAATTGCAGTAGGCAACTACATTGTTCTCACGCTCCGCATCGCTCCGTCCCTCGCGAGATATGGCAACCTGTAGAGAGAGAGAGAAAATCAGTCTTTCTCTCTCCTCCCTCTCTCTCCTCTAAGGGGGGATTCATGTGGGAAGAGAAAGGAAGAAGGACGAATGGTGGAGGCTTGTCCGGCATCGATCGGATTGCTCCACAGGCTCGAAATGGTGACGTGTGATCATCATGAGCATGAAGTACTGCTGATTTTCAGATTTGCAGCCATGGACATAAAACCCAAAACACGCAAATAAGCAGTAATTCAAATTTTTCAAAGGAAATTTGAGATTTCATGGCTTTTGATTGATAAAATGTTGTTCATGTGGGCTAAAAATTGTTCATGTTGCTGTTTTCCATGAGTACTTGTTGAGCATAATCAGAAAATCAAAAAAACATGCATCTTGTGGCCCAAAATAATACACTAAAACACGTAAAATATGGAAAATCAAGGGAAAATGATATTTTTGAGCATAAAAATGGAAGAATAAATAGGAACACCAACTAAATTTTTATTTTTGTTGCAAGAAGGAACTAAGGGACACAGCCCGTAACCTATTTTGAATTTTTAGTAATTAAATAATGTAAAAAATAAGAGAAAATACAAGGAAAATAGAGAAAAACCACTAAAAATAGGGAAAAAATGCATTTTGGGTGCGAAAAATTAACGAAAACTAAGAACAATGTTCGTGAATATTTTTGGGGACTGAAGCATGAGGATTTGCCTCAGTTCAGCCCCACCTTCTTGTTCTAGTGTGTCTTTTTCCGCTTTTTACACATAAAATGATGGCAAAATGCCTTATAAATCTATACAACAATACAACATTTAATTGATGGGAGGGTAGAGTGGTTAAAATGTGTCTAAATGCGGAGTAAAATGATGAAAAGATTACTGGTTTTTTTTTGCATGCCATATAGGTCGGTGGATAATTATAAAATGAGAGCCTAGTAGCACGAGGGTTTCCTCCGTGCTAGGTTCGTGCAACGCCGCATAAGAACGGTAGTTGAAAACCATTAAAAGGATGTTTTCCATATGTGCACAATATTGATTTTATAATTGTTTGAGCACTTAGCATCCACAATATGCATAAATCATGGAAATATTTAAAGGTATCAGAAATCCTGGATGCACAGCAATTGCTTTCATTAGGACCTTGACCCACGTTGAGTGAGAGACAGGACACCCTAAGCCATAGGCTAGTCATGGGGTCTAGGGGAAAGAGAAGTAAGGACAATGGTACATTCCTGTATATGATTAAATGGTACCTTGAGTGGATTTTGTGCGAAATGTTTATATGTTGAGCGACGCACCGAGGGGCCAATCCCCAAGGTGTAGGAGAGTCGCAGAGGGGTGGCGGCATTCAGCCATTGGAGGACCCCCTATGTCTGTGCTTCGTGCCATTAGGCAATGTGTAAGGGACTCCCTCTAAGGAGTAGTGGGTGAGAGAAGAGTGGATTACAAACGACGTAATACAAACGCAAGATGTCTAGGAAGGCAATGTATGTGTCATCAACGCTCCTGGCCGCGAGGCCGTGGGGTTGTTGAGCGCGTGAGATAGGGATCCGGCTAGTGCACGAGACAGTGCCAGCCCGTTCTAGGTTCCATCACTATATAAGGGGAGCCCCCCCTCCGCCTCTGGGATTGTCATCTTCAACGCCACCCCCTACTCCACCTAATATGCCGCCAGGCTGCTGGACTGCTGCCACACACCCTCGTCATCATCATCATTCTCAACGCGATTGAGGAGGAGGAGACGTTGTCAGGCCCGACTGACAGAAAGCAAGAAGCCTGCAAGGTCATATGCTATTGCAATCAAATCATAAGATGATACTACTACATCTTAGGCCAAGGAAGGCGAGTTCTAATTACAAGTTAGATTCGTTAAGAGTTGGGTAGTCGCCCTACTACAAATCTCTCTCTTGGGGACTGATTTGTCAAACTTAGGGCAATTGTGAATTGCCAAGAAGCAAATTGACCAACCGAGGATGACGGGGTTGTCCAAGATCGATTTGGCTATAGTACAAGGAGACCTAAGGTAATGATAATTGGGGTCGGTAGGGTATAAACCCTAACCCAAGGAGAAAGGGTAAACAAGCAAGCTAGCTTGCCAAGCCCTTGGAATCTTGCTAGGTTGTGAACGATCCAGGATCAAATGCTGGAGTATTCGGGAAGAGAAAATCACACCTTAGCAGTTGGTCATACGAACAACCACTGAAATGATCGTGATTGTACACTTAGGTACATTGTTTGAGCTTCTTTGCTCAAGGAACTAATTCAAGGAAAAACACTTAATGCTTCAGGTTAAAAGCTTGGAGGGAGAGGCAGGTTCAGTTACCTCCAACTGCCTGCCTGGCCGTATCCAAGGGGGTTGTTAGTCGCGTCGGGTACATGGAGCGAACCCG
This sequence comes from Lygodium microphyllum, assembly GCF_053477565.2. Taxonomy (NCBI): domain Eukaryota; kingdom Viridiplantae; phylum Streptophyta; class Polypodiopsida; order Schizaeales; family Lygodiaceae; genus Lygodium; species Lygodium microphyllum. The sequence goes on from NC_141157.1 coordinate 129,243,317, forward strand.
CCACGAGAGGTCTCTCCTTGGGTGCTGCTTGGAGTGGGAGGACGCTTGGGTGCCAGGGGTGGTTCTGGCTGTAAATTCCTTGCCTCCGAATCCCGCACAAGAGGTCGACGTGAATCAAGATGGGATCTCAAGGCCCGTGTACTAGTCTATAGACAAAACTTGGAGCAATAATCATGATGATTGCTGGGATAGCCTTTGGGCAAGATACTTGATGTATTCCAAAGACTATGATAAATAAAGATCAAATATTTGAAAAATGAACTTACTTGACATTGTTTTTTTAATGTCATTGCCTACGTTACATGAAGGAACCTGTGTTTAAATTGGTTAATTAAGGAAGCTGCTTTTGCATGTCAAACATAATGTGGTAGGTAATTAGATAACTAAGCAACCCGAGGAAAGTGCGGTGGATGTGACTTGGGTCCATCCTATGGAAGGGTGGTCCTGGTTAGCTGGGAACTTTTCTCAAAAGAAGTGATAACGAAACTGTGATGACCTAGAGTCTGTAGAGTTAGAATCTCGATTTATGTTGTTTTAGGGGAGCGGAATGGGACTATGCCTTTTGGGCAGAGAGGTTGAGCTTTGCATCCCTCTCGTTTCCCATTCTCCATGAACCAAGAGCATCATAAATCCGCTTCGACCCTATTGTTTCTACGCAAAGTGGTTCATTTGGAGCTTGACGCTAGCTACTTCCTAGAGACTTGGTTGATAGAAAAAAAAAATCCCTGACATCAGGTCAGTCCTAAGTGGGAACGGCCGGATACTTCTTCTTCGAGGCAGACTCGAGAAGACCTAGATCGCAAACCCTGTGACATTCCTTGCGAGTGCCAGGTGATGCTTTCTAGATTCTCTTCCTGATGGGCTGCTAAGATGTGTCCCACAAGTGGACAAGCAGACACGTTAGAGTTGGTATCAAAGTGAACCAACGAGATCTAAAGATTATAAGGAAACTTAATGGAGGAAAATAAAGGGAATAAGGGATAAACAAGGGGGGGTGAGTAGAAGAGAGCAGTGTTTTCTATTGAAAACATTTATTTACTCACTTATGGATGTTGGGTTGCAGAGTCACAAAGCATGGAGCAAGTTCTTGGTGTTCCAGGTCATGTTCATGACTGCAATGCATGCTTCGAATTATCGTCAGAGGCTTGGCATGATGAATGTTATGGACCGCATCTATAATCCTTCGCCTTTGTATGAGGAGCAGAGATAGATGAAAAACTCAAGAATATACTACATAGCAGCCCACTGAGTCGCCTACCTTCAGACCAACTTGAAGAGAATCAAGTGGATAGAGGACTTAAAGATCGTGAAGTTGTTCATCTTTGTCAAAGCTTGCGTAAATGCAACTTTGCATTTTAGTGGTTGACAAGTCAGGCAAAACAAGTATGTCTATGAAGAAGTGACCAAAGTGATCTTTGCTGATAGAATCAAAGTGTTAGGGCGCTATGAGAAGAACGGGTATCAAAGGAAGGGATACCCCAAGCATCCTATGACTTACCGTTTCTTGAAAATCCATGACCCCACTCCATATTATTATTCCTCCCTGTAGTCGACTGTAACACAATCCTATTTTCTCCAAACTGATGTATCAACCAGCCTATCCTACTTATCTAAAATAAGTATACTCAAAGGCTTATGCATTCATGAATAAATAAGACTTTTTACAATTGTCTATCTTGATCATAAATGTTAACTAAGGTGTTAAGTGATTGAATCACTTAGTTAAAAAGCTATGCTAGTCATATTAACGCAATATGAGAACATATGATAAGATGTTAATGTGAAGAATCCTATTGTTCAGACGCAACCCCAAGCGCAAGTTCCAAATCCGACTCCTGCACTAAGTCCAACTACAGCTCAAGAGAAGAAATTCCTTCTCAAAAAAATTAAGCCACCCTATTTTGATGGCAAGGGAAGGACTATTCAAGCCGATGCCGCGATCTGGATTGAGTCCATGGAGGACTATTTTGAGGCAGCACGAACTACACCTGCTAACCAAGCCATGCTTGCCAAACTTAAGCTAACAGGCAAAGCGAGCCTATGGTGGAAACAATGGTGCAGACACCAAGAGATCTCGGAGGGAACAATCACTTGGGATAAGCTTAAGGAAGCTGTGCAAGGGAGGTATCTGCCACCTGCCTATCGCATACAAAAGATGAATGAATTCTATGACTTGAAGCAGCTAGGATTATCCCTTGAAGCATATTATTTGAAGTTCATCTCACTCCTAAAGTATGCACCTCCAATGGATATGACACAGCAGGTGTCACAATTCTGTATTGGATTGAATCCACCCATAAACACTTGATTGGAATTAATGCGCCCAATGGACCTACAAGACACGCTCATTCGAGCTACTCCAATAATACAGGAGGTGCAGACCAAACCAAGGAACAATAGGACTTGGCCTTACAAGGATCAAAATAAGGGCATGTCTAAGGCTCAATCTAAGAGAGCACAAGGTCAAAATCAGGGCCAAAGAAAGAAAGCTATAGTCAATGCTGTCAACAACTTTGTTCCAACACAAAGCAATGATCGCAACCCATGTTTCTTCCATTGCAACGAGCCCAGATACTTCAAGAGGGAGTGTCCCAAGCTTGGCAGAGGGCATCGCCAGGGGCAATTCCAAGGTCAAAATAGAGCCGTTCATGGCCAAGGAACCACCGTTATGGCCAGAGGAAGAATCTCCAATGTTTCAATCAAGGAGTTGGACAATGAAGAAGATCCATCCATGGATGCTGACATTAAGAGGGCAGCGGTTCACGCCACTCTTCACAAGAAGGATCCGAATCGCCAATTCTTGGTGATTCAAACTCCATCAAAATATCAGGGTAAAAGCTTCAAAACCTTAATTGACTATGACAGTACACATTCCTTCATTTCACCAATCTGTGCAAAAAGATTAGGGATAGCCACAATAGATGCACCTACCTTGCTTGTGGAATTAGCAAATGGTCGTGAGGTCACTTGTACTAGGCAAACTGCTAAGGTGAAATTTCTACTGGGTGGGAAGCCAACTTCTGTGAGATTCAGGATAATGAACCTAGGTGTCCATGAATGTTTACTTGGAATGGACTAGCTAATACCCAATGATGCCCACATCCACTATGGGAAGGGCCAAGTCTCCTTCCACAATTCTGAAGGGAAACTAGTCACGACTCAAGGTGAGGCTAGTAAGCCAAAAATACAGTTGGCAAAGGCAATATGGATAATAAAAGGTTTTCAAAAGGGTCTACCTGTCTATCTGATTAAATTGAATAAGCTAGATCAAATTTAGGTATCTGGAGAAGAACCTTCATGGTTAAAGGAATACGTAGACGTATTCCCTGGAGATCTGATGGAACTTCCTCCCCAAAGGGAAGTCAACCACAAAATCAAACTTGTGCCAAGAGCTGCATCGATCGCAAAGATGCCATATAAGATTTCCATCCCAGAAGCTATCGAACTGAAAGAGCAACTCAAGCAACTGTTAGATCAAGGCTATATCCATCCTAGTAGTTCACCATGGGGAGTTCCAGTGTTGTTCCAAAAGAAGAAAGATGGAATGCTTCGCCTATGCATTGACTACAGAGGGTTGAATCAAGTAACCATAAAAAATAAATGCCCCATTCCAAGAATAGATGAATCACTTGATCATCTTCAAGGGGCAAAGATCTTCTCAAATATAGATCTCAGATCTGGATATTATCAGATAAGAATCAAAGAAGAATATATCCTGAAGACTGCATTCAGTACAAGGTATGGACACTTTGAATTCCTAATGATGTCATTCGGTTGACGAATGTTCCTACTACCTTCAACAGGTTAATGCAGGATATCTTTAGGCCCTATCTTGATGACTTTGTACTCGTCTTTTTTTATGATACCCTAGTATACTCAAAATAGGGAAAGGATCATGAACCCCAGCTTCGCATTGTTGTTGAAACAATGAGAGCACACAAGCTTTATGCCAAGAAGAAGAAGTGCACATTTTTCAAGTGACAGATTGAATATTTGGGATTCATTGTATCAGCAGAAGGAATTTCAGTAGATCCAGCTAATGTCATAGACGTCCTGGAATGGCCAACACCAACTTCTGTCAAAGAAATACGTAGTTTTCTTGGATTCACAGGGTGGTACAGAATTTTTATCAAAGATTATGCTTTGATCGCAGCACCTCTGATTGATCTACTAAAGAAGAAAGTAGCAATTGTATGGTCACCTGCTGAACATACCAACTTTGACAAACTAAAGCAAAGCTTGGTATAGTATATTCCTCAAAAAATTTGAAGAGCCATGAAAGGAATTATGCTACTCACAACCTAGAGCTGTTTGCTGTCATCCATGCTCTCAAACTTTGGAGACATTACTTGCCAGGTAACAAATTTTCCTTAGTAACAAACCACAAGAGTTTTAAATGGATTTTCACCCAGAATGAGCTCAATATGAGGCAACGTCGATGGATCGAAGTGCTAGAAGAATATAATTTCGAAATCAAATATAGGCCTGGAAAAGAGAATGTAGTTGCCGATGCACTTAAGGCATTTCTAAATTCTCTCATTTTGTAAGATCCATCAAATGCAAGGTCTCTAGCCACAAAGGTATCAATGCCAAACAACCCGATTCTCGAGCTAGCAAAAGAAGGGGCATATCATGACCCAGTCTATCAGAAAATGCTAAGGGAGATCCCCATCAAGGATCAAGACCTGAAGCTAAAGACGAAGTATCAATAATTCTCCATCAATAATGGACTTGTCTACCTTAGGACAAGATTATGTATCCCTGTGAGCCAAACTCTCAAGCAGAAGATACTTTGGGAAGCCCATGACTCCCCTTTCTCATGGCATCTTGGTTATGCCGAGACCCTTAATACGGTCAAAAAAAGCTATCATTGGGAAAGAATCAATGGAGATGTACTCAAATATGTCATGGAATGTTTATCTTGTCAACACATTAAGGTAGAACATGTTAAAATGCTTGGGAAATTGCAACCACTTGACATTCCACAAATGAAATGGGAGTTCATTAGTATGGACTTTATTGTTGGCTTACCCCAAGTTCAAGGAGGATATAACTCTATTTTGGTTGTAGTAGATATGCTCACCAAGGTCGCACATCTCATCCCTGTCAAGATGAACTATAAAGCTTCAGACATCGCAAGATTATTCATCAAGGAAATATTCAAACTTCATGGGTTACCCAGAAGAATCATTAGTGATCGTGACTCTCTTTTCACATCACACTTCTGGAGGGCTATCTTTGAGGCTATTGGAAATCAACTCTATTTTAGCACAACTTACCATCCCCAAACTGATGGTCAAACAGAATGAGTCAATCAAGTCATTGAAGATATGCTTAGGTCATACTGCTGTCGCGAACCCAAAAAGTGGATTCAATACTTACCACTAGTTGAGTTTTCTTACAATGCTTCTTACCAATAGAGTATTCAGATGACCCCTTTCCAAGCATTGTATGGGCATGATTTTCGTACCCCTTTGAACTTCTTAGATCCAACTTTGAGGGTAGAAGCTTCAAGACAGATGCTGGAAGACATGGATGATCAAATCAAAACAATAAGACAAGACATTCAAGCTGCCAAGGATAGACAGAAGGCCTACGCTGACTTGAAACGGCAAGACATATCCTTCATCAAAGGTGATATGGTCTTCATCCATGTACACCCTAAAAAGAGTTCACTATCCTTGGGAGAGTACAAGAAGCTAAGTCCGAGGTATTGTGGACCTTATAAGATCATCAAGTGCCTAGGGCCTAATGCTTGCAGACTACAGCTGCCTGCAAATCTAAAGATTCATAATGTATTCCATGTTAGCCTATTGAAAAAGTATCTACCTAATCTGAATCATGTACTTGACAATCAGCAAATTGTAATGCCTAGCCAAGGAGTCCTTGAGCTACAGCTTGATAGAATCCTAGATGTTAGGGAGAGGCATTTGAGATCCAGGACCTTGAGAGAATACCTCATCCAGTGGAAAGATTATCCCGAAGAGGATACCACCTGGATGGATGAAAATACTCTCAACCAACAATACCCCTAGATCTTCTCGAGATGAAAATATCTCGATTCCTCTAAGGGGGAGAGGATGTAGCATTTCCCCTAAAAATGTTTTGCCATGCCTCTCCCATAAGACCCCCCCCTCCTTTTTCAAAATTTTAAATTAAGATGAGTTCAAATTTTTTTCCTCTCTCTCTCCCCCTGCCGATAGTGTGTCGGGGAGAGAAAGAGAGAGAGGAGGAGTAAGAGTGGGAGAGAGGGCATGCACCCCCCAAGTGTGGGGTGGTGGCCTGCCAAATGGCCGTCTCCCCCACCCATGAACCACCCCCACTCCCCACTATATAAGGGGTGCCCCCCTCCCCCTCTAGGATCGTCATCTTCAACGCCACCCCCTGCTCTGCCTAATATGACGCCAGGCTACGGGACTACCGTCACATACCCTCGTCATCATCATTTTTGTCATCATCATCATTCTCAAGGCAATTGAGGAGGAGGAGACGCTGTCAGGCCCGACTGACAGAAAGCAAGAAGCTTCTTAAGAAGCTTCCACTAAAAGCTTCTTAGGGGTGCTTCACCTGTAGATCGTGTGAAGGACACAATTTGTTTGTGAAGGGAGTTCCCTTTCGGGAAGGAAGGACTGCCAACTTGCAGAAAATTTCTACACACCCTCCACTTGTCCGACTTATTCCCAAATCCCGATTGCAATGGCCCCAAAGTGCCACACAAAAGGAGCACACACGTAAGCAAGAGGACCACGTGTAGGAGTCCCCACCCGAAGCGCAAGAATCGATAATACCCCTCCTACGGATGTTCAGGTTCCATCAAATTCACCTTCTTCATTTTCGCATGATATGGGTGCATTAAGTATAAATTCGCATAGGGAGAACTTAATTGCATTGGAAATTTACTATATTAGAGAGCTTTGTTTTAAAAAGATCATAGGAATGTTTGAAAAAGTTTTAAATTGCATGTCAAGGTACTTATATTTCTTGCACCATCATGATGAAAGGTTGTTGCATTTTTTAATATATGGTTCATGTGTTAAAAGACGCACTTATGCAATAATGTTCTAGTTGCATCTCACATATAGGTTAAACTCTAGGTTGGATTATCGATCAAGACCTACACCTTGGACATTTGGAGAGGATAATTTCAGACAATCATTGGATTGCTTGATTAGACAATCTTACTAGGGACAAGTGGTCCATAAGGGAAAAGGACATGATCTTAGGGTTCTCATCTTAAAGACCAAAGGACCAAATGTTAAGATCTCACAAGAAATCCTAGAGTCAAATCAATCTTCAGCCTAGTGGGACTAGGGTTTTGGATTGGGGTCAATGGGACTCCCAAATCCTATACCTTGATCAAAGGTATTCTTAATCAAAGAATGCCATATGACACGAGATGTAATTCCTCAAGATAGGTACTGCTACTTATCTCATGTAACAAGTCTGCAAGGTCATATGCTATTGCAATTAAATCATAAGATGATACTACTACATCTTAGGCCAAGGAAGGTGAGTTCTAATTACAAGTTAGATTCGTTAAGAGTTGGGTAGTCGCCCTACTACAACTCTCTCTCTTGGGGATTGATTTGTCAAACTTAGGGCAATTGTGAATTTCCAAGAAGTAAATTGACCAACCAAGGATGAAAGGGTTGTCCAAGATCTATTTGACTATAGTACAAGGAGACCTAAGGTAATGATAATTGGGGTCGATAGGGTATAAACCCTAACCCAAGGAGAAAGGGTAAACAAGCAACCTAGCTTGCCAAGCCCTTGGAATCTCGCCAAGTAGTGAACGATCCAGGATCGAATACTGGGAGCATTCGGGAAGAAGGAATCACACCTTAGCTGTTGATTGTACGAACGACCACTGAAATGATCGTGATTGTACACTTAGGTACATTGTTTGAACTTCTTTTCTCAAGGAACTAATTCAAGGCAAAACACTTAATGCTTCATGTTAAAAGCCTGGAGGAAGAGGCAGGTTGAGTTACCTTCGACTGCCTACCTAGCCCTATCCAAGGGGGTTGTTAGTCGCGCCGGGTACATGGACCAAATCCACCGCGAGAGGTTTAAGTAAATTTTATATAGAATCACTCATTGATCCCAAGAGGGAGAGCAGATATGCGATGGAAATGTTATCACGACTATTCTTGCATTGTTTGGGAAGAATGCAATTGGTTTTGTTGGTTGATCAAACAACATCCTAAATGCTTTTGCATTCAACTAGTTGTTAGTTGTTGTTTGGATGATTATTCCAAGTGCTTGTGATTTATGGTAAATGCATGGCAAGGGTCTATGATGACAAGTCACCATGGGAATAAAGGAATGTTTTCTTGGAAAATGATATTAAGGCTGAATGCCTTGTTTGCGCTTGATTCTTAAAGGATTTAATTAAGGAAGGATATTTTGCACGGATGGATCACCTCCATGATCGCACTGCGGATTAACCCAAAGAGGGCATTGCTCGATTCATAGGCCGAAGGTCGAGTGGTGAAAAGGCCAACCATGGGAATGATGTTTCGCTCCTAGACAGCTTGCGGGTCAATTGGAGCTCTGGACACCCCTTGCTAGGTCTAGAATGGAGTTGAAGATGAGGCCGACGTGACTCGAGATGGGATCTCGAGGCCCATGAACTAGTCTATGGGCGAAACTTGGAGCAGCAATCCTGATGATTGCAGGGATAGCCTTCGGGCAAGATACTTGATGTATTCCAAAGACTATGATAAATAAAGATCAAATATTTGAAAAAGGAACTTGCTTGACATTGTTTTTTTTAATGTCAGTGCCTACGTTACGTGAAGGAACCTATGTTTAAATTGGTTAATTAAAGAAGCTGCTTTTGCATGTCAAACATAATGTGGTAGGTAATTAGATAACTAAGCAACCCGAGGAAAGTGCGGTAGATATGACTTGGGTCCGGACTTGGGTCCCCGTCCTACGGAAGGGTGGTCCCGGTTAGCTAGAAACTTTTCTCAAAAGAAGTGATAACGAAACTGTGATGACCTAGAGTCACTAGAGTTAGAATCCCGATTTATGCTATTTTAGGGGAGCGTAATGGGACTATGCCTTATGGGCAGAGAGATTGAGCTTCGCATCCCTCTCGTTTCCCATTCTCCATGAACCAAGAGCATCATAAATCCACTTCGACCCTATTGTTTCTACGCAAAGTGGTTCATCTGGAGCTTGACGCTAGCTACTTCCTAGAGACTTGGTTGATAGAAAAAAAACCGTGACTTCAGGTCAGTCCTAAGTGGGAACGGCCGAATACTTCTGCTTCGGGGCAGACTCATGAAGACCTAGATCGCAAACCCTGTGACATTTCTTGCGAGTGTCAAGTGGCGCTTTCTAGACTCTCTTCCCAATGGGCTGCTAAGACGTGTCCCACAAGTGGACAAGCAGACAGGTTAGAATACATTATTCTTTTTGTTCATCAAGTTTCATTGCAATCAAATAATATAGCCTTGCTAGTCTTAGGAGCCTCCTATAGTTATAACCCAAGGCAATCAAATAATATAGCCTTGCTAGTCGTAGGAGCCTCCTACAGTTATAACCCAAGGCAAATCAAGCAAAGTGGAAGAGCTTCTTATCGGTTGCTTGCTTGCTTACTTTTGTGATAAAACACCTTTACCTTACCCTTCAATTAAGCTTAGTATAGTTGTGGGATGGCTCTAATTCCATGAAAATAGAAAAGAGCAAAGAAGATAGGAAAAGAGACCAAGAGCACACATACAAAAGTAATGTAGACTTAAGCACACATAGAGATAGAGGTGAAATCTTCTTTTTCTTCTTTCTTCTTCTTCTACACAAAAGAGTTAAGTCAGTAACATGATAAAATACTAATGTGAAAGTATCACAACATATGTATATGCAGTCACTAAGTATGAACCCACTAAGGAAAGTTGAGGTGGCACAATGAACATGCCATAACCAAGATTGGACTATGTGGATGTAGTCTTTCCATCCTTTTAATTCATCTGCAGTTGAAGGGATACCTAGCTTTGGCTCCTTTTCTTCACCTAAGACAAACTCATAAAGGCCCTTTCCAATGAGGAAGTTCATCACATGGAACTTCCATGAAGGGTAGTTGTTCTTGTCGAGCTTCTCAATAATGGGATTTCCACTATTCTTTGCCATTATCACAAACAAGGATACATCATAGCAAGCTAGTCTTCTGCAATCTTCCACAACACGTGCACAACACTACACCAAGCAATATTTTTCACTGATTGCTCAATAGTACATGTAATATTATAAAATCACTAGTGTATTGTCATGTCAATGACCTAATATATGAGTAAATAATACCTTGCCACATCACCAATGTTGAGATATTGAGCTCTGTATGAGCTAGCATCCATTACACACCTTGGTGATGTGGTTGTATATTATTCATTGGCATGCTAGATGACCGATATGATGTTATAGTAGTGATTCTACAAATGGAATATACCCACATAGTCCACCTTTGGTTATGGCATATTTATTATGTCACCTCTTTTTTTCCTAGTGATTTCTCACCTAGTGACCAAATGTACATATATATATGGTACTTTTATATTAGACTATTATTATGTTGTAGACTTAGGTTTTTTGTGTTGAAAAATAAGAAAGAAAAAGAAGAAGATTTCATCCCTATCTCTTTGTGTTCTCAAGTCTGTATTGCTTATGTATGTGTGCTCTTGGATTCCTCACCTCTCTCGCTTTTCTATTTTTATAGTATCAAAGTTGTCCCATTACTATGCAAAGCTTGAGTGAAGGATAAGGTTAAGTCATTTGAGTATAAAAGTAAGCAAGCAAGCAATGAATAAAAAGCTCTTCCACTTTGCTTGATTTTCCTTGGGTTATAGCCACGAGAGACTCCTACACTGGTAGGGCTACAGTCTCCAATTTGCAATGAAACTTGGTGAGTATGAAGAATAGTGTGTATATTATAAATAGGTACTTTAGGGCTTTCCCTTTGTAATTTTTGGCATCTGAGGTCATTTTAGCCATTGTTATGGACTTACAAGTGGTCTCAATAATAGTGTTTAGATATACTATAGTTTTAGCTATGTCGAACATTTATAGATATATAGGTAACAAATTTTGAATCCATAAGGTTTTAGATATTTGTTGGATTGCAGACATAGAAGGCATCTAGATAAGATTGCAGATTGTGGTTGTTGTTGTGCAATTAATGAAAAAATTTACGTATTTAGTTGTGGTGCACTTGGTATCAACTTGCTTGCATAATGTAGTTTTTTGCAATTTATTATTTTTTCAAAATGTTTGACAACTAAATCAGATTGTTAGCTAGAAGCTTGATAAGAACAATTACCCTACATGGAAGTTCAAGATGATAAATTTCTTGAAGAGCAAAGCTATTTGCAATTACATATAGAAGAAGACATGGCAATAAAAACTAAAGTCCTTGTGCAAAATGCTACTGTTGTAACGTGTCCCCTAGTATCATCCAGGACACATCTTAGCAATCTATCGGAAAGGATGTCTAGAAAACTCTGCCCGGCACTCCCATGGAATGTTATGGGTTTTGCGATCTAGGTCTTCCCGCGTTTTCCATGTAGCAGAAGCATCCTGGCCGTTCCCACTTAGGATCGACCGGAATTAGGGTTTTCCTGATTGGTCATTAGCTAATAGCAACTAGACTCAAACCCGAGCGAACTACTTTACGCAGAAATGCCAGGTCCGAAGCGGATTCACACTGCATTTGGTTCAAGGAGAATGGGAAACGAGAGGGATGCAAGGCTCAACCTCTCTGCCATAAGGCATAGTCCCATTCCGTTCCCCTAAAACAGTGTAAATCGGGTAAGACGTAACTCTAGGTCATCGCTCTCGTTATTCATTTTGATGATGATGATCATCCCGCTGTACTTTGAGATTTTTGAGAAAAGTTCCCAGTTAACCGGGACCACCCAACCGTAGGACGGACCCATGGTCCATCCTCCGCACTTTCCTCGGTTTGTTTTAGTTATGTAATTATCTAACACATTAATTTTGACATGTAACAATCAGCTTCTTTAATTAATCCGTTAAGCACTGGTTCCTTCATGTAATCTTATCACGTGACATAGAAAAACAATATCAAACAAATTCTTTATTATCATTTCATCATTTTATCTTTGAAATACGAGGAGTTCCACCCGTAGGCTTGTCCATAATCCACCGGAAGGCTATCCAGTATTCCACAGGGATCACTATTCCAAGCTTCCGCCCGTAAACTAGTATGCGGGCCTCAAGATCCAATCCCGAGTCACATTAGCCTCTTGTGCAGGACCCGAAAGGAGATGGATTTACGGCCAGAGCCCCCCCTGGCACCCAAGCGTCCTCTTGCGGCGGGTTCGGTCCACGTTCCCGGCGCGGTCAACAACCCCCTTGGTTAGGGTCAGGCAGGCAGTCGGGGGTAACTGAAGCTGCCTCTCCCTTCACGCCTTCAACCTGAAGCATTAGATATCTTTTCATCCTTTAGTTCCTTGAGCAAACAATGCAAATAGTGCTTTCTAAACTGTTACAAGCACAATCAATTCCAGTGGTCGTTTATTTGGGCAATTTCTAAGGAGTGAATCTTTCTCTCTGAATGCATCTAGCACTCGATCCAAGATCAGTTGCGACTTGGCAAGATCCCCAAGGGTTTGTTTGTTAACCCTATATCCTTGGGTTAGGGATGTACCCTACTAACCCAACTTAACCATTACCTTAAGTTCTATTAGCAGTAAATATGTTATTGCAATTTACTAATTGGCCTTTTGCTTCCAAACAAATATCTAATCCTCGTATCTTGGTTACTTTACCCAAGAAAGGTACTATATCACGACGATTATTTCTCCTCTTGCAAGATAAACTTGCATAAGAATCTGCCAATCTTATTCCGAGGAATTGGCCGTTCCCTTGTGATCAAACCACAAGATCATGCGACTCTGCAACTTGTTGCACAAGTGTCGCATCTAATCCATGGGACTATTTTATCCATCGAACGGTGTCTTCTAATCACAGAATCATGATTTAGATAGCAAATAGGGTTAGGGTGTCTTCATATCCAATCCGTTCTTGATTGCACTAGGCCGACATTGCCGGTCCTAGGGTTCCAACTCAAACTGAGATTCATCTTTTTAGCGAGCAATCCTTAGGGTAGAAACCCTAGATCGTTTCTTGCAAATATGTCCTGTTGTCCCTACATTCCGTGAATGTGGACATGTCTTTAGGGTATGAGAGTTTCAGCTTGGCAATAAAAGCGACTAGGTCACGTCCTCAATGTGCTAAACCCTAGTTAGCACTTGGGGTATGTTGCATAGATTTAACCATTCTTAAGTGATTCCTTCGCGATTTTAGGCGTTTAGGGTAAACCAATTACTTGTCTACTCATGAAGATAATTACGATACCATTCTCATAATCGCATGATTCATTGCCTACATATGATTAGATTTACAAACCCTAACTTTTTTGGTTAAGATCAAAGCGTAGGTTAAGTTATGGCATAATTTCCATTGATCCTTCTAAAACATGCATTCACGATTCATGCTGCTAGGCTTTTAGGGTTTATGTTAAAACGAACCCTGCAACCTTTTCCTAATTTCATTTCTAAATGAATCATTCGTATGCTAAATGAGCATTACACAACCTTTCGTAACTACTTACATAATTGATTGAGATTTATGCCAACTAACTAGAGTTTAATCTACTTCATGCAGCCCTAGAATCATTTCCATGCCTCGCAAATTCCTACTGTTGTTAGCAATCTTCTTTAATGAATCATTGCGTAGAAAGAGATGCGATTTTATCTTTCCATGCATAATCGAAGGGTACAACAATAATTTCGACTTTGTAAAGATGATCATTAATTGATCTAAATTCGTTACTTTGCAATGCATAAAAACAACTTGCTAAGAATGTATAAACGTCTTATGTTCTTCTTTCGTTCGTTTCTTTGAGAAATACAAATGACCAAGTGAGTTATTTCCCTTAAGATAGCCAATGTTTTTCAATCGTAAAAGCGCATCTTGCTTCCGTGAATTAACCATGCATAATTGCAATATTACGACGTAAACCAAAAAAAAAGGAAGAAAACCTGGACTTGTGGATTCGGTGAAATGTCCACATGAATGTTAGGAGATGATCCTCCTACGGTTGCGCCCATCGCGAATTCGATCTTCTTGCCTTGGCTGTAGACTTAAGATCTTGGCCCGTCTCCCTCGCACGCGCAATTCCCTTTGAGATTCGGCTTCCTTGACCGATGCACCGTCTTGTGGAATTGGGCTTTGGAAGACCTTATAGGCTTCCTCCTCGAAGATCGGAGGAAAGAGAAGTTATCTTTAGGAGGGTTCAATGGGAAAGCCCATAAACCCAGCAAAGAATTTGGGCTTGTGCAGGTACAATCGGAAAGGTTTTAAATCCCGGGGAGTGGAGGTTTTAAAATTCACTTGGTGGAAATAAAAGGGGGAAAAAGATGTAAGAATCGCCGGTGAAGGGATTAAATCCCGTGGAGTGGGAAAGAGGTTATGAAGAACTTCAAGATGAAGGCCTAATAAAGCTATGGAAAGTGGAGGATTTGGATCCTTGGGGGGGGGGGGGGGTGTTATTAAACTCACTTTGGAAGGCTTTAAGGAAGCCCCCTAAGAAAGGGGGCTTCCTAAGGGCTTTGGGAGCTTCCCAAGAAGCTTCCAAAGCTTTTGGAGGGTGAATTCACCACGTGGGAGGAAAGGAGATGTTGATGGCAGCAACTTGCGATCCCAGGCGGAAGTTTTCAAGGCGCAGACTTCCCTCACTCTCACTCGTCACGGCCAGCGGCTTATGGCCCCCTTCTTCTCAGGATCCTCTCCCTCTCACAGCATCAATTTCCCCTCCCTCTCTTCTTCTCAGTCCGCGTTACCCTCCGACCTGGTGACTGTAGCGTCACGGCTCCTTACTCCTTCACACGACCACCCCCTCCTTCACGGCTGTAATTCTCCAGCCGGTAGCCTACCGATCTCAGCTCCCCCCTCTCCTTCTCTCGGCCTGGCGGCCTTCTGGCCCTACTCCACAGCAGGGCCCTCCTCCATGGGAGCATTGTGGCTCTCCCCCTTCACTCCCCCCCCTCACAAGATTTATGTAGGTGAGGGGAGGGGATCCTCCCTCCCCCACGCGGCATCCTACATGGGTTCACCCCCCCTCAGGCATCCAACACGGATGCTTAGTCATCCTGCCTTCCCTCCCTTTCCCCCAGCATGACAGTTGGATGGGGGAAGGAGTGAATAATTTAAAAAAATTCCATAATACTAACAATTTAATTCATTTGGATTTTTAGTAAGAGGAGGTTCTCGTGAGAAGTGGGGTTTTGAGATCAGAATTGTTACAACTGTAGAATAAGTAAAGGCTAAGAAGATTGGAAAAAAACACAAAGTAAAGTCATGTATTAGGTGGCTATCTATCAATGTCACAGATATCATGATGGGCTATTTGTAATAATCTAATATCCATGTTATTATATGGAAGAATGTGGCAAGGCTATTCAAAGTAAATACACAGGCCACAATGCTACAACTCAAGTCAGAGCTAATCCAACTGAAAAGAGAGAACTTGTCCATTAATGATTATGCCTTGAAGATCAAGAGTATTTTGGAAGCTCTTGGATTTATCAATGCAAAAGTTGATGATGATGATATTATGTATGCATGCTTAGATGGATTTGGAGATGAATATAAGAGCTTCAAGTCCTCTAGGAATATGAGGGATGATATCCCTCATTTTGTAGACTTAATTTTTGCTGATACTTGAGAAAAGGAACCTTGTCTTGGATTTCTCTTATTCTCAAAACAAAAACAAGTTTGAACATGTATTTTACTCTACTAGCAGAGGTACAAATCATGGTGGCAAAAGCCAAGGTGGTGGTCATGGTCAAATTTATTATGCACAATAAAATAGAGGAGAATAATACTAAGGGAAGGGGCGTCAAAGAGGAAAAGTTACTAGAGAGTATTGAAATTATAATCAAAAAGGCCAAATTTCCAAATTTTATTTCAAAAAGAAGGCGCAAATTAGATATGAAAGAAATCCATAAGAAAATTATGCATCTAGTAGTAGAAATAATGACAACACAAGTGAATAGTTATTTGTTATGTAGCACTTTATGAATAGTATGATTCCTGATGATTCATTAAAGAATGATATATGATATTTAGACTTAGGTGCCTCTAGCCACATGACTTCTCATAACAAGTGGTTTAGAGAGATAAGGAGTCCACAGTCTCTGGGCTATGTGGAGAGAGGGGATGATAGAGGTCACCCCATTACTCATGTTGGAAATGTTTCTTTGAGTATACACAATGGTAAAACTAAGTACTTGGCTAATGTGTTGCATGTGCCAAATATTACAAAAAAACTTGGTTTCTCTTAATCAGATGGTAGAACAAGGATTACATGTTCAATTCACATTTGATAGTTGTTATGTAGAAGATCTCAAAAATAATTGCAAGCAAAAGAAAAATGTGCTTGCAAATTTTTTACTCTTGATGTAAGTCTACATGAAAAGGATGCTTTACACAATGTTCAAGTGTCACGATTGATATTAAAATTTGGCATAAGGGAATTGGTCATGTGAATGTGCATCAGCCAAAAGATATGCAATAAAAAAATTTTGTGGATGGCTTGCCCAAGTTTAGGGTTGATGGGATGCATAAAATATGTCATAGAATTCCTAGATTAAGGACAATAGTCCTTCCTTTCTTCCATGCTAAGGAGTATGGATCCTAATTTGATCAACTACAAATCATTTAATGAACCAAGGTCTATCTCTATCACATACATATCTTTATTCTCTCCTGAGCTTCTATAGACTCATTTAGAGTTACTTGGCAAACATCTTCTATAGTAGACTCATCTCTTGATTCATCACTTGATGAAGTCTCACTACCAGAAGGCCCCTCTAGTGCATCCAATTCCATTGAGAATATGGATGCTCTCTCACTTTGAGGTGAATTTGGATAAGCATTAATTATAACTCATCTACCACCTTTGCTAAAAATCAAATGACCAACTAGTATCTATCCTTAGAATTGTGGAGGCATATTTTTGGATCTTGAGTCCCACCCTCTCCATCAAGTTTGAGCTCATAATGTTATTGGAGAATCATGTATCCACAATGGCATGGTCCACCAATATATCATCAATATAAGCTGGCACCCTTGGGTAATGTTTTTTGGTATGCTCAAATTAGTCATCACCAACATGAGCTATACCCAAGGGTTAGATGATATATCCAATACAAAGGTTCTTCTAAAACTCCTTAGACACTCCCATGGATAGTTTAATTAGTTGCAGGAAGTTAACATCAGGCTTGACCTCACAAAGAGAACTTGCTAGATTAAATTTTTGAATGTTAGAAATAGCTCTTTTCTCCTAGAAAACCATCTACTCTCTTGGTTGCTTCATAGGATTAGGCACCTCTTTATTGGCCTTCAATTTCTTCTTCGTTGGATCCTTATTTGGATCTACTCCTTGTAGCCTTCAAAGGACCCACCTTGTATGCTAGGGATAAGGATTTGCTCACCCTTATCACCCTATTTAGGGGTTTTCTCAAATAATTTTTACATTATTTTGATCTCCCTCTTTGGTTGTCTAACCTCTCGTAATTGCTCATAAATTTGAAGTATCAATGGCATTAACACACACTACTCTAATCAAATTTACACCACTGCCACTACACAATTCTTCCACAATAGCCTTTGCTCTCCATAAGAACTACTTCAATCCCTCATCTTGCTAAAGATTGTTTCCTTATCCTCAATGATTAATAGGATCTAGATATCTACTTCCTTGATATAGAGAATCAATCTTGCTCTAGCAAGTATTGGCTAAGTGGTTGGATTTCCCACATGTCATATGTAACATTGAGATAGTTTGGAGGAAAGTGTTGGAAAACACACCACTTAGAGCTGAATCTTGATGGACCCACCTCATTAGACTTCTGAGTGCCCATCAAATTTTGTTGTTGCTTTAGGAAATTGACATCCATAGTGATCTGCCTATATTGTTTAGTGATCATGTTGATGTAATGTTTCATCATATCCTTAACTTCACCAATAATATTTAATGATGAGGACTCATAACCAATGGAATTAGGAGCCGACCCATTAGGTTTTATGATTTGTAAATGGGTTGGTGGCTATACAGACCCTTGGTTTATGGTGGGACCTTGCCCACTGCTCATAGACATCGTGGGTCTTTTTTGGGTAATATTCATCCCTACAAGTGCAGGTAATTGAGGCAAACCTTGATTTAAAGTCCCTTGACTTTTACCCATTATATTATTGGGTGATGTAGGTATTGAGTTCTATCGTGTTAGTACCACATTCAGCACCATCCTAGTCATTGAGAGGGCTTACCCTCTGCAAAGGCAACCTGAATTCTTATGCCATGTCCATTTTCTCCACACTTGTAACACAACATCTCCCTTGCTTGTTGCCACATTTGTGGTCGATTCCCACCATTCCCCTCGATAAGTCTTCTTGCACCTTGCACAAGATTCACTCTCAAACCCTCTAGTTGATTAGTAAGATTGTTTATTTGGTTGGATTATGTCTTCCTGACCTCTAATAAGGCCTGGTGCATTAGATACATTGGGGGAACTTGAGAGGTCTCCATAGTTGTAATGTTGTTTCCCAAAACTGCTTAGCTAGCTTGGCCTTGGTAGAAAATCTTTCGATTCTTTTTCCTAATGATTCTCAAAGCATCTTCAAAAGTGTTTGAAAATTTCACATTTACCTTCTCCTTGAGCAAGGGGTACAAACTTGAAATAAATCGATCCTTTTGAAGGCAGTTTGGAGCTCTCTCACCAGGATTCAGTGAGTCTGACCATTGCTCCCAAAGCTTCAAAAACCCTTCCTCATAAGTTGCATAGCCATAAGGATCACTTTGATGGAGGGCCAAAAGCCATTGCCATAACTCTTCACCTGAGTTAGTTTGTTGAAATCTCTACAAGAAAGCTGCCTTCAATCCCTCCCATTCAGCTCTTTGGGCCGGATTTAGAGTTTGGAACCACATTCTAGCTTCTTCCTTGAGCACCAAAGGAAAAGCCCTCAACTTTAATGCTTCATCATCCCTCCCAGAGACAAGGAAGGCCATCTCAAGGTTGTCCAAAAAATCCACTGCATTTTCTCCATTGCACGCAAAGAAGCTTGGAAATGCCATGTTGCCTTAGTAGAGTACAAAGATGAACACGTCTAGACTTAAGTTGTATTTTATGAGGGGAAGGATGAATGGATTCACAGATGCAGTGATTTCAGCAAGACGTCTAGGCCCCAATATGCTTCTAATAATGCCTTGGAATCTAAGCTTTGTGCTAGCTACAATATGCACAGTTTGCATAGCAACAGGTTGGATTGGTCCATACAACTCGCGATGATTCATGAGAAACTATTATAATAAAATAAAGACATGTACATTGAAGGATGCATTGTAGTCTAGCATTGGGAAGATTATAGGTTCTGGTGATACAAGAATCTCCCTTAATCTTTCAGCCCCAAAGTACATGACAAGACGCTGCTGGAAGAAAATCTTCATATTGATGCACACATTAACTCAGATGTTTTGTACAGAGTGGAAGGTGTAGAAATTCGGGCCATTATTGTTATTCATAAGTGGAGACTACTTAAGGGAGTAGAGGGAATGCACTTTCTTGAATTATAAAGGATTTTCCCTAGAGTGTTTCTTTCTGAAACCCACCAACTTTGCTATACAGAGAATTTGCTCACCAGTGATTGTTCTTGCCTTAGTGTGTCCATCCTCAGTGACATATATTTCATAAGGTGTGATAGCCACATTTTCAACCACACCCAACCTTCGAGCTAGCAACAGTTGAAGGTAGTCTCCATACTTTTCACCTCTATAAAACTCCACACCGTTCATGCATAGTTGTACTCCTTTGATGTGGATTAGACCAGAGAGAGAGAGAGGGATTTAATGATTTGGAGACGAGGACCTTTTGAAATGGCCTTCACTTTGTTTGCAAAACACTCACCACAATGATGAGAACCTATCAATTGATGGCAACATGATTTTTTCCATTGTGAGATAATGGAATTTCTAAGGTGAACACCTTTTACTCGCATACGTGCCGTCATCTGATAGGCATACTTTCTTTCTTGGGCTTCCTCGAGAGACCATTGTGGGAGTCGTGGACTTCGACCAGCTTCAAAATGAGTTGGTGAAGGCATTGGAGAAGAGCCACTTGGAGCACTTATTGTAAAGGATGCACCACTATGTGTTGTATCGTCCCGCATAAAGAGGTAGAGAATTGTGGATGAGAATATCCTCAACGGGGGCACCAATTTATGACGAAGGAAATTCGGTATGCAGTCTCTATACTATTCCAAACTCCCTTCTGCCACACAAAGTGAATGAGGTAAGGGCACCACCTAGTCATGGAAGAGCAGACTAGGATGCTATGCAAGAGGGAGAGGAGCTTGTGAGAGAGAAGAGAGGAAAACTAAGGGAGAGAGAGAGAGAGAGAGAGAGAGAGAGAGAGAGAGAGAGAGAGAGAGAGAGAGAACTACAAAAAATAGATGAATCATTAAAACTTAAGAGGGCACAAGAGATGGAGAACCCTCAAGACATAACCAATATACACAATATGGACACCAATAGCATGGGCTTATTACACTGTAGAGCATGCATAAGCTATAGTAAGGGAATGGACTGCATAAGCTCATGAGAGAGAATGGGGAAGCCTCAATAGGGCTGAAGAGGGCCTCTTGGCTCTCTCTTGCAAATTACAAAGGAGAATGTCTCTTTGTATAGGCCTTGAGGGTATTTAGGGAGGAGGTTAAGATAGAATATGAATTAACACCACCAAAGCTACATTAAGGTGGTTCCACCAATGTGGAAGCTCCATCTCGATGTTTTGTTGACCAATTTTATACTTAATCAAGTTCCATCATAAGTGAGTTGTCTCCATTCTCTCCCCCATAGCTTGATTCCAAGAGCTCTCCTATAAAAAAATATAGAGAATCTTCATAAGATCATATCTAACAATAATGGAGAGAGTAGTGAGAATTCATACATTACTACTATAATTAAGGATGATTTGAGGGTGATTTAGGAGGATAATTCTAATGGTTTATTATCTTGAGAGAGAGGAGAAGAGAGGGGAAAGGGTTGGGAGTCTGATGAATGATGTTTTATGGAAGTGTTAAGTGTGGGGAAGAAAGTGTGGGTGTGTATAAAATTGGGAGGTGGTCTCCACCGTAGTTGGAAAAAGTTGGCGTCCACCATTTTGGTCATATCTCCCGACTTGTAGCTTCAAAAAATTATAAAAAAATACCAGCCAAAACCTCCGCTCACGTGCTATAACTTTCATGTTGAAAAATTTATTTTGGATCGGAGTGAAAGTATTTTTTAAAAATCTTACAAAATCATGTTTTTGACTTTTCTTCCACTAATGCTTCCAAGAAGGGTCCCATTTGTTTGAATTATCATAAGGCTCCAAAGCCATGACATTATGAGCCTCACATGCCCTTTGGATGACTCCAAATCCATTTCATGTCTTTTCTTTTCACATTACACATTTTCCCTTCACCTTCCTCCATTGATCTTTACTCTTCACCCCCCCTTGGTAAACCGGTCCATGAAATATTTCCATCCAGTGATTTCTTGGATTTCCCAAGAGGTTGTTCCCACCCTCTTCTTTATTTCAAACCTCCAAATGTACAAAAAATCAAAAAAGTGCTAGACAAATATTTTTTTGTGATTTTCTTGGATCAGTACCCAAGAAGAATGAAAAGCTTCGAATATGTGTGGACTTCCACAAGTTGAATTCCAAGACAAAGAAGGATCATTTCCCTATTCGTTTCACAGACCAATTGTTAGATACAGTGGCAAGATATGAGCTCTATTCCCTCTTGGATGGATTCTTAGTGGGTATAACCAAGTCTAGATAGCAAAAGAATATCAATCCAAAATAGCCTTCACAACAAAATGAGGGACCTATGCTTATAGAGCGCTGCCATTTGGGCTCTGTAAGTAATGCCCTCACTATCTTTCAAAGAGTGATGATGGTTGCATTCCAAAATTACCTGCATGATTTTATTAAGGTATACTTGAATGATTTCTATGTTTACAATCTAATCCGTGAGCATTGGGGACACTTGGAGCAATGCTTTCGGGAGTACAAGATCTTCCTCCTTAACCTCGACAAATACATATTCAGAGTCTCTTCAGGAATTCTTCTGAGTCGCCCTGTCTTTGCACAAGGGATAGCAATAGACCCTATGAAGATTGAGAAGATTGTAGCTCTAATAGCACCAATTAACCTCAAATAGTTGAGGGGATTTCTTGGCGCTATGGGCTATTATAAATGGTTCATTGTACACTTTGCAAAATAAAGGCAGCCCCCTTGCATAAGCTCTTGAGGAAAGATGCAGAGTCTACTTGGGCTATTGATTGTGAAGAAGCTTTCAATACCTTGAAGTAGTGTCTTATTGAAGCACCCATCTTGCAACCTCTTGATTGGACAAAGAAATTTCATGTGCACAGTGATGCATTTGTCAAAGGGTTAGGTGCAATTTTATGCCAAAAAGACTCCTCAAAGTTAGATCAATCTATCTACTATGCAAGCCAAAAAGCAAGTAATCAAGAAAGAAACTACACATTGATGGAGTTAGAGTACCTCGTAGTAGTGTTTGCCTTGGAGAAGTTTCAATGTCATTATATGTTGTTGACGCACTTGAAATTTTATGTTGATCATGAGGCACTATCCTTCTTGATGAATACGATAGATGTTAAAGGTAGAATGATGAGATGGCTCCTTCTGTTCCAAGAGTTTGACTTTGAGGTGGTTACTAAACCTATTCGCTCCCATGTTTTGGACAATCATCTATCTCAGATATCTCAAGATGAAAAAGAGGTGCAAGATGATATGGACGTCCCTGATGTTTCCCTATTTCTACTAGAAACTATAACTTTATGGTATGCAGATGTAGCCAAACCTCTTGGCAACTCAACAGTACTATCCTAGCATCTTCAATTGGTGAGAAGAAGAAGCTTCTATTGGACTCAGCCTCCTACACCCTATTAGGCAGCATTCTATATAAGAAAGGCAAAGATGAAGTGCTGCGAAGATGTATTGTAGGAGATGAGATTGGCATCATCCTAAAAGCTTGCCATGATGAGCCTTGTGGTGGACACTTTGCAGGTGAAGCAACAACCAAAAAGGCTTTGCTCGCAAAATACTGGTGGCTCACATTACAAAAAGATACCTATGACTTTTGTAGACATTGTGATGCTTTTTAGTGGATGGAAAGACCTACCAAATGTAGTGCGATGTTATTACAGCCCATTCTTCCCCTAAAGCCATTTGAGAAATGGAGCATCAACTTCATAGGGCCAATTGATCCACCAACTAGAAGAAAGTTGAACATATATATCATGGTATGTACGGACTATGTGACGAAGTGGTGTGAAGCCAAAGCTCTCAAACGAGATGATAGCAATAGCATGGCCCTATTCCTATACGAGAATATCATCACTTTCTTTAGTAGTCCCTTAGAGTTGGTCAATGACAGAGGCACTCGTTTTTTGAATAATATTATGGAAGAGCTGATAGATCTTTAGAAGTTCCGCCATCGCAAATCCACACCCTACTACCCTAGAGCCAAAAACCAAGTCGAAGTTACCAATTGCATCCTTTGCTCAATCTTGACACAAGGACAATTGATGTGCATCACTATGATTGAGATGATCGACTTACATAGGCCCTTTGGGCATATAGAACCTAGACTTCTTTCTTGTTGAGTTAGAGCTACCCTCTTTGTGTGTGGCTATCAATGAGTTCTTGGGAGATAATGAATCGCTACAATGCCACCTTCTACACTTGGAATGTTTGGATTAAATACAATGAATGGTCTTACAATATATAGAAGCCACCCAACTCGATAGAAGACTCATCATGACAGCTTCATTAAGCGTAAGGAATTCAAAGAAGGAGACCTATTCCTCACCTATTATTTGAGATTTGGCAAGTTCCCATGAAAGCTCTAATAGTGTTGGATGGGCCCCTATAAGGTACTTGCTGTCAACCCCAATGGCTCTGTCTAAGTGCAGGCCATGGATGGCTCTGAAGATTCCTTCCTAATCAATGGCTATCACCTAAATAAGTACTTCCCTCCATGAGGATCCTGACAATGTTGCTCACTCTTGCCTCTAATGCTGTTACTGATAGACTTTATTCTGATCCAATTGAGGTGGATGACACCTTTTGTCCCCCTCAATTCCAACTCTTGCACCCCCCTACTCTGCTACCTTCTTGTCTAACCTTACAGAGGTGGTGTGGATGTTGCTCACTCTTGCCTCTAATGCTATTACTAATATTCTTCATTCTGATCTAGTTGAGGTGGATGATACATTTTGTCCCCCTCAATCCCAACTCTTGCGTCCCTTGTAGAGTCGTGATGTGGATGATTTTGATTAGTAATGATCTAGCCTTGTGAACAAAATAAATAAATAAATAAATAATGAAAATTAGTTATGGGAGAAAAGAACTTCATGCCCTACCATGCCAACTTACTCTTGCCAGTAGAGAAAAAAAAAATATTATGGAAGAAAATGAAGAAATTTCATGTCATAACATACCTTGCTCCAAGAAAAGGTGGCAAACATCCTTGGCTGGAAAGCTAGTTGTGAAAAAGATAGCAACACCCCGCAGTCTTCAGATCGACTGATTCCTCATTTAAACTTTTGGGATCTAGTTTTGAAGTTGCCCCCCTTGGTGCGTTGTGTCCGACACTTCTCTGCAGAGTGTCTAACTCCTCCAGTAGACATGACATCTTGTAGCCATAATAAGTTCTTGATGTGTTGGCTACCTCCTTGGGTATGCCTCTTTCTCAACAAACATTGTTCGACATCATCAACAAGTCCAAGCTGATATTCATCGACAAACCCTTGAGTGATGTGAGCTTTCATCCTAACAGGATGGGGATGTGAGTATGGGATGCCCTCCATACTTATCAAATGAGTGTGAGACAAAGGATGGAGTGAGTGACTAGTCCTTGCCCTTTAAATTTACATGTGAATGGAGCATTGCACATACGGGTTGGGCCTCTCAATGCACAAAGCATGATTTTTTCTTGTGCATGACACTATAAGGCTCCCTGGCCTTCCTTCTTGCATTGTACGTCGACACAGGGTGGGATGCACTGTTGAACCATCAATTGTGCACAAGGCATACAACCTTTGCACAAGTGGCAATGAGGATTACGAGACAAGGGGTTGAGAATGACTAATTTTCAATCAATCAATTGAGGCGAGATTTGAGGAATGTTATGATCACCGGTGCTAGGCACGTTTCTATTTTCCTATGCACACACGAGACGGGCCTTTGCCATTATCGACACATCACTTTGTTCTGTACAGTGCATTGCAAGGCTCCCTGGACTTCCTTCTTGCACTTATACCACACGGGTTGGGACACACTGATGCACCATAAATTGTGCACACTTACATACTTCCACAACATCATTTTCCTTGTCGATTTCTAAAATGGGTATGAGATATGGCTCCCATTTCACTCCTTTCTGAGCGATGTGAGTTATAGGGTGAGCGATTGATCTACCATCCCCACATGAGTGATTGTCGAGATTAAGTATTGTATTCTTCGTCACGACGACTTATCGGGTCAAGGGTACTAACTTCCTAGGTAGAATTTTTGCATGGTCCTACCATACTGGATGTGTGCTCTGGCGCACCGTGGTACCTCTGGTGAACAATTCCGACATACAATGCATCAACGATGAACTACATTGATGAACTAAATGGGCCAAGTGTTTCTAATCCTACCTCTTGTATTTATTTATGTGTGTGATATGTCTTAAGTGTGGGTACATAATGATATGGGTCATAGTCAAATACTAGGCCTCTACTAAGTAGTCAAATTGATCTATTTACATTTTAAGTGTTGGAACACGCCCATGTGCATCTTGTTTGCATACATTCATGAACACTCTACTCTTTGATCCTTAAATGATATCATGTTTTCTTTATGCCCTATTGGGGTCCCTTCCTCACCCACTCACCTTATTCTACCCCATTCTCACAATCCTCACTTGTCCTTTTGGTTGTTTTATCATTTTGCTAACCCTCCATGTGAATGCATCCTACATTCGTTGAACTTGAAATTTGACCTTATAACCTTGTTTTTCCCTTTGAACTGTCCATTTTCCTTTTTAGTTCCCTCTGTTCTGAGCAATGATTCATCAATTATTAGTTTTTGAAGAGTTTTATGCAAATTAGACGTCTTTCCATGTGAATATACCTTTTTCGCACCAAAACTACAGTTTGATATGATAACCTTGATCATCCCCTTCTCTTTGACACTTTTCCTTTTACGACCCATCTTTCTAATGCACGGATTGATTGTTTTTTTTTTTGCATGTTTGCGGGTTTATTTTTACGCTTTTTTTGTGCTTTTTCATTGTGAACACTCTTTGTTCTCGTCAGAATGGCATCTTGTTTGGATAGCCTCTCGAGCTATTCGTCCCCCGAGCATTTTTCATTTTCCCTCCCCCTTGTTTTGTCCCACTGTTTTTTTTTTTAATTTCTTAATTTTATTTTTTCAATGTATTTTTGCCCCATTTTCCATGTGAACGTGCCTTTCTTCCACCGAAATCACATTTTCATATGAATCATCCAACATACTCTCTCCTTTGAATCATCCCTCCTATTAATCTCTCAACCGGATGTGAGTTATGGATTTTAATCATTATTTTTTGCGTGACTTGAGTCATGGGGTAAGCGACTAATCTATAATTTCAACATGAGTAACTATTGAGTAACTGTTGAGACCGCGTGGATACCTTGCCTCCGACAACCTACCCAACACTTCATTAGCAAAGCTACCTCCTTGGGTGCTGCTGCATGGTCCCTACCCTATTGAATGAGTGTGATGTGGCGAGTTGTGGTACCTCCTGCTGACGACTATGGTCCTTGCTGTGACAACGACGGTTCACCTCAACCATCTGCAAAAATTGGGCCAAGTTTTCTAACCTTATCCCTTTTGCTTATCAAATTCAATCATGTTTTAAGTGTGGGGACATAGGTGCATGAGTTATGATTAAGTGTCAGGTCCCTGTTGATTAAGTCAATCCAATCTATTAAGGTTTTAAGTGTGGGGACGCGTCCTTGCGCATCCGCTTTGTATACCCTCATGGACACATGCCTATTGGGGACAACTTAAGCATACCAAGTCTTGATCTTTCCCTAATGGGGTCCTTTCCCCACCCACCCATTCTCTTTTCAACTCGTCTTGGGGTTGTTGCTTGACCGTTTGTCTTTATCCTTTGTTTTGTCGTTTTTCCATGCGAACATATCCTACATTTCCCAAAATAAAAATCTGACCTTATAGCCATGTTTATAAATTTTTCTTAGCCACTTTTTCTTTTTATAGCCCTCAGTTTCGAGCCATCGATCATGAGTTATTAATTTTTAAAGAATTTCGTATGTGTTTAATATATTTCCATGCAAACGTGCCTTTTTCGCTTCAAAACATTGATATGATGAATAGCCTTGACCTATACCTTTCCCTTGACCTTTTTTCTTTTTACTACCCATCATTCCGATGTCTGGTTTGTCCGTTATTAATTTTTCCGTCCTTCTGGGAATTCTCATGTATGTTTTTGGCCGTTTTTCCATGTGAACCTACTTTAACCACCTCAGAATTGAATTCTAATTTGATAGCCTTGTCCGGTGCTCCCCTACATACTTTTCCTTTTCACCCCTCCTATTCTAGCCCACTAATTTTATTTTATTAAAATTTCCATGCGTTTTTATACTCATTTTTTCTATTTTTTCCATGTGAATGCCCCTTAATGCTGCCAAAAATGCATTTTGACTTGACAAACCTATCCCACAGGTTTCCCTTGTCATTTTTTCTTTTTTTTGCACTCCATTATGATGCGCAGATTTTACCGTATTAATTTTTTACTTTGTTTTCGCTTGTATTTTTTCCATTTTTTTCCATGTGAACGCGCTCTACCGCCCTTGGAACCATGTTCTACCTTACCCGTTCTATCTGGTACTTTTTTGTGGACCATTTTTGTTTTCATTCTTCTTGTTTTTGATTGCTCGATTCTTCTATATTAATTTTTATTTTTATTTTCAAGTGTGTTTTGTCCATTTTTCCATGCGAACGGGTCTTATCCCTATCAAACCTCTATTCTGATGTGCTAGGCCTATCCGCCACATCTCTTGGATCTTTTTCCTTTTGACTGCCCTTCGTTTTGACCAACGAATTTATCGATATCAATTTCGTGTGTGTTTTTTCGCCTGATATTTGCATTTTTTCCATGCGAACGCCCTTGTTTGTCCCCGGACCTCATGTTCCATTTTTTGACCTCTTCCTCTTGTCATTTGGCATATTTTTCCTATTTGTTGTTTGTTTATATGGTGCTTTGTTTAATTCTTATTAATTTTTCCGTACTTACCATTATGTTGTTTTGCTTGTTTTCACGAGAACGCTAGGGTTTCATGATTTTTCATGCATGGCTACATTAGTGCCGATGTCCTTTTCTTGGATGAACACTCCATTTTTTGTGATGCCTCCACCATTGCAAAAAAAATGTATCCCTTGCTCGCGTTTGTATGTGAGATAGACGGGGAGGATTTTTCATTTTTATAGAAAAAAAAAGGACACACACCCCACCCTTTTTATTTTAAAAAAACACGAATAAAAAATTAAAAAAACAATAACACAAACAAAAACCCCACACATGACCCCCCCTCCCTAATGGTCCCTCCTATGCCCCCCCCCCCAATGACGCCCCTATCACATCCGTCCCCTCCTTTCCACCCTCCGCCCAACCGTCCCCTCCTACTCGCATGCCCTCCTCCCCTGTTCCCCTTGGCTAGCACCGCCCCCCCGCCACATTGAAGATGCCGCCTACATTAGCACTGTGTCGCACTATCCTCGTTCGCACCGCCCTCGAAGTGGCCGCCACCACCGTCGTGCCGACGCATGCGCCTGTGGTTTCTCCCTCCGACCCTCCCCCTACCCCCAACCCCGCCCGTCCGCCCACCCCAACTACACGCGATTCCCACAAGGCCCCCGTCCATCCCATAGGCCGCCCAACCCACCCCCTACAGATTTCAAAATGACACACATTAAGAACAAACAATATTTTCAATTTTCAATAAACCTTCAAACACAGATATATATCTATCTACATAACAGCCGCAAAAAATGCAACCCAATGCACCCCATCTGACACCCTTTTTTCGTTTAAAAAAAAACAAAACAACAAAGCAACAAATCAACAAAAACCCCCAAATTTCACCTTCCCTCCTCTATTTTTTCACAACCCCTCTCCCTGTCTCTTTGCATGTGACCACCCATCTCTCCTATGTCCTTCATGTGTATTGCCCTCCAAAGGTCTGTTCACGTGTGCGCGGTTTCGAACCTCATGGCGTGTATTCGTCATTGAGATCATTCACACGCAAGGTTGCATGTGCGATTCTTTTTCCATGGGGTGACACTATTGCTCACACACTGTTGACACGCAACCCAATCCTAGGTACATTTTTTCCAATTTTTAATATTCTCAAATTGAAAAACACTAAAAAACACTTTTAAAATTACAATAACTCGTAAAAACCATAAAATTTTCATAAAATTTCCAAATAAAGATGTTTTTTTTAATTTTATTGATACAATTTGACACTTTTTTACAATTTTCAATATTTTTCTCAGCTGAAAATGCCAATAGAAAATTAAAAAACAATTAAAAACCTTCA
Organism: Lygodium microphyllum; assembly: GCF_053477565.2. NCBI lineage: Eukaryota > Viridiplantae > Streptophyta > Polypodiopsida > Schizaeales > Lygodiaceae > Lygodium > Lygodium microphyllum. The sequence continues at coordinate 129,273,063 of NC_141157.1, forward strand.
ATTTCATGAAAATTTACCAAAAAATGCTTGAAATTTTGTTTAACAATCACGAAAAATTCCCAACAATGTCAAAAAATCATATTAAATTTCTTTTACATTTTTGGATCATTCACATATGCTGAAATCATCAAAAATTAATTGGGAACCGATTAATTGAATAATAACCCTCATTAAACATGTATATTCTTGAAATTTTCTTTTTCAATTGTGAAAAATGGCTAGAAAATTTTTGAAAATTTTTGAACAATCTATTGGAACTTTGTGCTTAGCTTTCAACCTATATTGCTGAACGAACAACATAGAAAAGAATATTAATCCAACATCCATATCAAAATCAATTAAGAAGAAAATAAAAAAATTCATAGAAAATCCCTAAATTGACAAATAAACCAAAACAAACATAGTACAAACAAATTCAATACATTTCATGGATATAATTGAATTGAAATATGACAAAAAAACATATCACAAATTGGTCCTCAAGTTAAATTGCTCTCTTTCATGTATATTAAAGGGGATTTGCAAATTCTAGATAATGAGGATTTGAATATTTATGTGGAGGATGTGGTTTTGTAAGCTATATTGTATGTACATTCTATGGAATTAGATCTTGCAGATGGTCTACAAAAATTTCGTTGCCAACGCACATCATGGTGTAAAGGAGTTGATTGGCATCCTTCTTTGGATGATGCTATCATGGGTCTGTGTTGTCGACATGGTACTTTTTATAAGTTTGATATCCAGCAATTGTGTGCTATAGTGTTGCAACACACTGTTGATAATCCCTTGTTTACTGAGGAGTTCTTCCAAAATTTTAAATTCCATTGTTCTATTTATTCTCATGATCATATTTCCTATTCCCTCATTGTTGTGCTCACCTTCCTTCTTATATTTATCTTCTTACTACTAATCTTGATTCCATTTGCAATGACTGACTTTGTTTACTTGATGAACACTTGATAACAACTAATGAGCACTTCCTTCCCTTCCTAGAGAGTTAGCAATGCCTCCTAGCTTGCAAGGAGGTGAGTAGGGAAAGAATTGAGGTGGCACAATGCTCAACATATGTTATTATGAAATGACAAAAAATATAAAAATAAAGAAAAAATAATAAAAGATGGCTGACAGAGATGCACATAAAAATGGATTTTAAGAAGATGGTGTTAGACCTTTCTACAGAAACCAATCATAAAATTGAGGATTGTATTCCATGGCAACATAATGGTCCATGTTAGTTGGTTTGATACCCACATGCGTTATATAAGTGAAAACATTAGTGAGAAAATATTATGTGTTCAAGTAACTAGCAATATGTAGTTCCTCCTCACATAGTACTCTATCCAAATATGGATTTAGTAGCACTTCTAGAGGGGTCATTTGGGTGATGGCCAGCACACCCAGAAGGAAGTGGGTGCAATGTAAGTGTGTTCATACTCAGTGGTCTTGACGGCTCGTCATTGTTCCAGATTAGTCATTATCTGACAACCGAGTTGTTCCCACTATGCACATAGAGTGAACCACTTGTGAGAAGGAATGCATGTTTTGATGTGCCTAGCTTCTCTAGTTTTTCTATTTTTGTTTTTGAGGATTCTATGTGGTTATGCTTAAAAGATATGATTAATTGGTTGTGTATGGCTTGCTCTTTGCTAACTTGTGTGGTACTGAGTACTTTGGTAATAGAGGTGTACTTGGCGAAGATGAATTCATACTCTTCCCAAGAACAAGAGAGGCCTCTTACTACATCGTAGTGTCTTCATCTAACAAACCTAGGTCCAAGTGGTCATAGCTAGGAGTGAGTAGGGTGAATGTATTGTCAAGACGATGGATACTATTGACTATATTGTCATATGTTATTGGCAACCATGTCTATTGTGAGTTCCATTATGAAAGGTCTAAGTATGTGGGCAATAACTCAACACGAGGTTTTGGTTTAACATGACTCACCAATGATATACTTATACCTAACCTCATTAGAGGGTTTGCTTGATTGTCATTTAGTGCTGGTACTACACACTTGAAAGTAGTTGTGGTCATTGAGGATTGTCCCTATGGGGTAATTGGATTGGAAAAGAAGACAGTTGTTGAGTCTTCTTAAGATGGAGAAGAAGCTGCATTTAGGTCCAAATAGTTGGTATTTGTTTGTATAGCTTGCATTGATGTTGCTGTGTGAGGGTAGCAGACTCATGGTGCTTGGGTTTTTATTTATAAGTAGATAGCAATGGTTGATGATGCAGAGGCCATCTAGCTCTTGACTGTGATGTCATTGAATCATTTCATTTAGGCACTGGATTTGTGAGAGCGGATTTTAGAGCCCATTTTGAAGTAAAAAAGAGCCTAGGAGGCCATAAAAGACCAAATTTTCATGCAAAATGAAACCGTTGCAGATTGATGAGTTGGAGTTTTTCTAGATGGAGCTCAATGCCAGGAACCCAACTCAAGTCTTAGTTCTTTGATCGGAGTCCATTTGGCCCCCCATTCAATCCCCACAAGGTTTAGCATTATGAAGCAGCTATGTGGTCCGGGATCTAAAAAGTGCATGATGGAGACCAGTTTTATAGATTTCAACATCATGAAGCTAGCCAAAATGTAAAAAACCACTTAGGCCAAGTGTGAACAAGGAGAATGAACTAGTTTTTTTTGTTTTAAACTTAACAAGCTTGTTTAAGCTTGAGAGAATTGAAAAGTTACAATTATGAAATGTGGGGGGGGGGGGGGTGGGGGGGTGGGGAGGGGGCTGTTTTTTTTTTAACGCCTCCCAAAATGCCATTTTTAAATCAAATTTCGGCTGTGGAGATTAGAGGCAAGAAGAAGAAAGCAATATCCTCAATTTCTTCGCTCTCCATCACGACAAACTAATCACAAATTGATGCATTGAATGAAGAGATCTGATTTTTTTATTTCTCTCTACTCTCTCCTCTTGTTATATGTTTCTATGGGTTAATGTGTTTGAGAGAAGAGGGTGGGCTGAGATGAAAGATTTTGATCGTGCGATGATGCGAGAGCGCAAAGAAGCATATATCAAGGCTAGATGGATCGTCAATGGCCATTGGAGAGCATCAACAAGCCTCCAATTTCGAAATACGTATGTCATAAGGCACAATTTCATGAGTAAGTCGTAGATTTCACTAGTTTATGTTGATAAATTTTGGTTGGAAATGATTTTATTTGGTTGCTAATACTCTAATTTATCAGTAATGTTGAAGTGATCAAGAAAAATTAGTTGTATAATAATTTTATACTAAACTTGCAAAACCCGTGATTATGCAGTTTAAGGAAAATTATGCGATTTTGGGGATTTGTCATGGTATATGTTGTTTCTATGGGTTGAAATATGATAAAAAAATTATTCTTAATAAGATCAATCAATCTAAACTGGTAAACCAGTAAATATCAATATTTATCTATAAATAAATAGAAAAATTTAAAAATGGAGAAAAATAGATTTTTCAAATTCCAAAAAGAAAAAAAATAAAATTTATGTTTGTGAATGTATGGTTGAGCTGAAGCATAAGGTTTAGCCTCAGTTCAGCCCTATGTCTATGTTAAAGTGGGTGTTTGTTGCTTTCGTAAAAGAAAAATACATGACAATATACCTTAAACCTGCCAATGAATGCATAACTTTAAATAGTAGGGAGAAGGGGGTTATTGAGTGTTTAAAATATGTTGAGTTCTAATGTTTCATGGTGCATGGCATAGGGTACGTTGTTATCTAAATTTAAAAGGGTCTAGTAGCACAAGAAGACTCGGTACTAGACCTAAGCAACACAACAATTGCAGATTAGAAGAAGACATGAAAAGAATTGTTTTCACACTTTCACAATGTTGATTGTTAATGAATTAACTTGTTTGAGCATGGTAGTCATACACAATTGCATTGCACACACCAAATTGTATAATCCTAGATGCATAGCAACTATTTGTATGAGCGATGATCTACGTTGAGAGTGTGAGGTACCCAAAGCTGTAGGGTTAGAGGTTCACTTCTGTGGGGGATATTCAATTAGGATTATTCATTATCTCTTGGATCGATTCATTAAAAGAGTGGAGCTTGTTTCGAATGTGTTATATATGTTCACGATGCATCTTGGGGCCAATCCCTGAGGTGTATGAGAGCCATGGTGGAGTTGCGAAAATTTGCCGTGGCTTTGAGGAGGGACGCTCCCTTTGTGTGTACTTAAGTAGTGTATTACACCAATATCTTTGGGGACTCCCTTTGAGGAGTGTGGGAAAGGATATCTACTGGACTACAAATCATACAAAGGTGAAGTTTTGTAAAGTATATCCCTTAGATGCTCTCTTGGCTGCAAGGCCATGAGGGGTGGTTTGAGGTGAGTAATAGAGGCCCGGCTAGTGCCATAGAGTCAATGTCGGGCCCATTTTAGGTCTCATTAGGTGGTGCATTTGTCGCGAGCCATTAATAAGTGGCAGTTTTCAAATTTAGATCAATAGGGACCAATTTATTAGTGTATGCCAAAAGGCAATGAGATAGATTCAAAAGGCCATCAAGTTGAACTTCAGAAGCAAGAAAAAGTGGAACATGCTAGATGGTGGGCTAAAATTATTAGAATATATTCTCCACAAAGGAGTGGTCCAATATCCCTACAAGGGAGGGGTTTTAGTAACCCTAGTTCTATGCATAGTCCCTTAGGAGGAGGAAGCTCTAGCACTTTCCCCCTTCCAGTCAGTCTCATGAGTTCAATTCGAGTGGAGTAATAGTTCCCATAGTCCAAACTTCTTTAGTGAATTGAGTTGTTACTATGGCACAACCAATTGCAATCCCAATAGGAACACTAGACTTGCTAGCCTAAGAATTTCCTCTACCCATTTTTAATCGGTTAGTAGAGGAAGACATGGAACTTCATATCAATGAATTCCAAAAGTCAAATTTTAACTATCAAATTCAAGATGAAGGATACTTGATGATGTTCTTTAATGTGACTTTTAAAGGATGAGCTAGAGTATGGTATCATAGCCTAGAGACTGGAACCATAACTATAGTTGACTTCTTCTTTGTAGGCTTTCGAAGAGAGTTTGCCCCTGAAAGAGGGGAGGTCAGTATTGGATAGTGTTCTCAATGTAACATGTCAAGAACCTCACAAGAATATCCGAGATTATGCCAAGAAACTAAAGAAAGTCTTTTGTAAGTTGTAAAACTATATTCCTATTCCAACTGCTACTCAGTTGCAATACTTTTTGAATGGGCTAGACTTCAACATTCAAGTACAATTGAGCAGTGTTGCTCGCACTGACATTGATATGACTATTACAAGTGTAGAGAGGTAGAGTCATGATTACAAGTAGACTATACCTCTAGGGAAAACTAGAATTCGAGTCTAGCTGTTGGAAATACTTTAGCATTGATGAATGGAGGTCAAGGAACACCCATGAGTACTCCCAATGGGATATGAAGCATGATTCAAAATGTGCCCATGTTACCTACTCTTCCTAGTGTGACCATGCCTATGGCTAGTTGGATGGCTCCACCAAATGTTGGAGGCCAAACAATAAAACCTACCGTTGTTCCAAGAAATCCTACTGTTGTTCCTAATCAAGTGGTTAGGCCCATGGAACGACAGGTAGATGATCAAGACTATAAGTCAGGTGCCTCGAGTATCCTTGGCGAAGTTAAGGATATGATGAAGCACTATACTAACATGATCACCAAACAATATAGAAAAATAGATATTGATGTCAATTTTCCTAAAAAGTAGTAGAATTCGATAGGGACTTGATGCCCTGAAGAGGGTGTCCCCTCAAGATTCATCTGTAAGTGGTGTGGTGGCCAACATTTTCCTAGGAATTGTCTGAATGTTAAATGTGACATGTACAGGAAGTTTCGCCACCTAGCTAGTACCTGTTGGAGAAAGATTAGTTCTCTTCAGCAAGGAAGTAAACAGCTAGGTCCAGATAACCATCGAGCACATGGAAATAAGCTCTAGCAAGATGAGGGACCGAAGAAAATACTGCAAAGAGGGAAAGTGATTGTAGAGGAGTTGTCTAATGGCAATCGAGTCAGTCTTATTGAAGTTGTTTGTGTCAATAGTACTAAAGCTTCTAATCTGCGGGTTGTTATTACAAGAGGTCAAAAGGGTAGAGAAGCTAACAAAGACAAGGTAAAACCTATTGAGGGAAACCCTAAGCAAGATGATAAGGGGACACAAGTCCTTAATCCCGATATGGAAGGTGGACCTCTAAAATCCATAGATGGTAAAACTGACCCCAAGAAGGAGAAGGAATTGCCAAGAAAGAAGACGAGAAAAGTGAGCTCTTGCTATCTATCATGAATTTGATTTAGCAAGTTCTCTTTGCAATGTTGAGTCAGATGTAAACCTCCTGCATTTGATTAAGTTGTCCCTAGGAGTACGTAAAGAGTTTAAGAAGATTCTACACACGGGGTATATCATTGAGCCCTTGGGGGGATAGCATGAGTAGGTGATGATTGGTGTGAGCATGCTCAAAAGCATTGTCCGAGGGTAGCACCATATGTTGATGGAATATTAGTGGATCATGCCATTGTGGAATGGGGATCCTCTGTCAACATTTTGAGTTTGGAATTGATGATGGAGAGGCTGGGATTAGAAATAAAAAAAGATGCCTCTGTGATTCTCTGAAATGGCTCATGACAGTTTAAGACAACTTGAGGGTTGCATTACCAAAGTCCACGTGATTGTTGCCAATGTGGAATGCACTTTGGACTTTAGGGTTATCAGGTTTGCAAGGTGACCTACTATCAAGTACTATTAGGCAAGCCATGGATCTTACAAGTAGACAGTCAAGTTGATATACCCGCTGGTCGGTTGAGATTTGGTAGAGGTGCTAGACATGTAGTAGTAGATGTCTGCCCTCCTGAATCTCCTCAAAGTGAGAGAGTTTCTTTATCCTCATTAGAGTTGGATACATTAGATGCTCCATCTACTAGTGAGACATCATCAAGTGATGAATCCAATGAGGGGTTCACCACAGAGGATATCTATCAAGTAACTTTGAATGAGCTAATAGAGGCTCAAGAGAGAATAAGAGATGCAGACTTGATTGAGCCAGACCTTGGTACAATGAATGATTCACATCCAATCAAATTAGGATCCATGCTTGTTTGGAAGAAAGGAAGGACTATGTGTCCTTGATTCAAGAATTTTGTGACATTTTTCCTTGGAGTTATGAGATGAGCTGAGAGACATTCCTCCCAGCCTAGCTATTCATACCATTCCTCTAAAGGAAGATAGCTACCCTATGCAATAAAAAGTAAGGCATATGCCTTTTGAATTCAGGGACGGGCTATTCAAAGAATTGACAAATTTACGAAAAGATGACCTAATATTTTTGATTTAACAGATAGAGTGATGCTCACCAATTGTTATCAAGAAAAAGAAGAATAATCAAATTTGTCTTTGTGTAGATTTTAGAGAGCTTAATAACATATGGTTAAGGATTACTATCCGTTATTACCATTCATTGACCATATTTTAGATCAATTAGCAGGTAGGGAAATCTATATATTTATGGATTGCTTTGCTAGATACAACCAAATGGCTATTGCAGAGAAAGACAAATTGAAAATGATGTTTATACCTGTCTTCGGTACCTTTACGTATCATGTGATGGCATTTTGGATTATGCAATGCACGTGGTTCTTGGTAACGTATAGCTGATACAACTTTTGGTGACATCTCCCTTGAGGAATTGAAAGTCTTCATTAATGATCTGGAGGTAGCCAACACAAGGGAAAGACAACTAATCATTTTAAGGAAATGTTTTGAGCATTGTAGGCAGTTCTACATTGCTCTTAATCCACGCAAGTGCATCTTTGGAGTGCTCTATGGGTTGTTACTAGGCCATGTGGTTAGTTCAGCTAGTATTGAGACTATTGACCCTAAAAAGATATAGATTATAGTCACTATGAGTCTGCCAGGCACTCCAAAAGAGGTACATAGCTTTTTGTTTATTAGTTGGATGTTATTGGAGATTTATCAATGCATTGGTAGAAAGAGCGTTGCCATTGACGAAGTTGTTATCCTTTAACTATCTGTTTCATTGGAATGAAGCATGTCATGTATCTTTTGAGGATGTGAAGCAAGAATTAGTAAAAGCACCTAGAATAGATGAAGTTTTTAATATATTTTTAGCAACGACAATGTATAGTATTAGTTACTATTTAGCCCAAATTTGGGAAGAGAAATGGTATCATGCAATATCCTTTACAAGCCAAAATTTGGGGATATCTGAAGTTAACTATACTCACATGGAGAAATTGTGCCTTGGAATGATTTTTGCAACAAAGAAATTTCAGCACTATATTCTCTATGAGAAAGTAGTATTCTTTACGAAGGTGGAAGGACCTAGACTATTGATGAGTAAGTTGCAACCACCTGACCATTTAGCAAAGTGATTAATTAATTTGCAAGAGTTTTATTATGAGATTAAGAGTAGGCCACCAAAGCTATAGGGGATTGTGGAATATCGTGTGGATTTTGGGAAGCCAAAGGAAATTTTGGTTGAAGGAAGTAACATCGTAGGTCTATTTAAAATCGATATGGCTTCCATCCCTTCCTAGTATGCAGCTATAACACATTATCTATCTACATGGGGATTTGGGGCTGCTTTATCAAAGTTAGAGAAGGGATATTAAGCAACAGAGCACTACGATTTTTCAATTATAGTAGGTGTTTTGTATCGGAGAGGTGTAGATGACATTTAACATTGGTGTGTAGTACTTGATGAGGTACCATTCATTCTTGAGGAATGCCATGATTCAACATGTGGGAGACATTTTGCTAGATGGCTTAATGCGCAAAAAGCTCTATGTGCTGGATATTGGTGGCCATGGATTCTCCCAGATGCTTTCAGTTATGTTAAGTGTTGTGATGTTTGCCAAAGACACGATGCTAGGGAGAATCGTAAGCAACCTCTAAATCCTATTTTAGTTACATTATCTTTCGAAAAATGGGGTATGGTTTTTGTTGGACCAATATACCCTTCATTGACTATGCATAAGCGTTATATTATTGTGGCAACATACTACTTTACAAGGTGGTCTGAAGCTCAAGCAACAATGAAGGATAATGCTAAGGAGACAACCAATTTTATCACAGAGTAAATTGGTTTTCGTTTTGATCCATCTAAGGAGATAGTGTCTAATCGAGGGACACACTTCTTGAACATCAAGGTTATAGTATTCTTGGCAAAAGCTTTAAGATTAAGCACAATAAAACTACCCCATATAATCCTCAAGCCAATGGCCAAGTTGAGAGTACAAATAAACAATTGGTGGGAATCTTATCCAAGATAGTATCTAAAAGTAAGCCAGATTAGGATAATAAATTATATGTGGCAGTTTGGGCTTACAATATACGACGTTCAAGAGAGCTACCAGACACACCCCATTCAAGCTGGTGTATGGGGAGGAGTACTTTTTGCCATTGGAAATAGAGATGTCCATTGTGCATTTTGCTTGGTCATTTGTTGGAACTTGGGTGAGACAAAAGCATTATATGAAAATATACTTCTCTTGCACATCTTCATGAAATTCGGTTGCAGCGTTATTACATCAAGAAGTAGGGAAGAAGAGAGTGAAAGCACTTCATCAAACGACCTTATAGCCAGGATTGGAAGACATGTATTGATGTAGGAGGACATGGATTGAGCACCATTGCATAGCAGGTAGGGTCTACATGGCAATGAGAGTGATCATGGTGGGATTCTTTGGCAACCATAGCCAACAATTGCCTTCATAATACCCTTGTGCACACAACAAGGCCTTGGGGACCCATTGCAACTTTACATGTGTTCATTTTCCATAGCATCAACTTCTTCATTGGATTTTCTGATGGTGGGTTTGAGACTTAGGTGGCCTTGAGCTTGGAAATTTTTAGGAAGAATACTCAGTGTCAGAAGAACCACACTTGGCATGGACATTTTGACTAGGGTTAGCTAGCTTATCTATTTTTGTTTGGTCATCCGAGCTTATTGCAAGTATTTGTTTATCCCTCTCATCTAAGCTTGGCCATCTGAGTATTTGTTTATCCCTCTCACTAGAGTTCATGGCATATAAAAGCTTGATGGCACCATAGGCCTAGCTGAGGCCTAGGTGCCTTGCTAAAAGCTGTTATTATTCTAACATTTGCAAGATCGAGTTGGATACATTGGGTTGCGTAGTCAACATTGCATTGAGTTTGTTTCTCGAAGATTCATCCCAATAGTGTTTCATGTCCCACTCCCTCAGTGTTTGAAAGTACATAAAAAATAGCATGAAGGCTTCCAAACTTGATGGTGATCATGACTCTAAACATTCCTAGAAGTAGAGTATGGTTTTCCCCCATACAGGTTAATTTGAGCTGAGATTGAGATCGACTTGGGTTGCTCGCCGATCTTGGTTGAGTCATCATATGTAAGTATGTTATTATCAACACCTTATTCAATCAATGCATCAACGACATGATCTTTTTGGGTTGTAACATGTAGCTTCAAGTTGGTTGGTGAAATGGTTTCCTCATTGCAGGATCGACTTCAATAATTGATATTGCTCGTATGTTTATGGGTGGTATCAACATAGGGGGACTCGTTTAGTGGGTATGCAGGTGGGCAGTATTTCTTAATGCAACTTCCATTGAAAAATTTGTGCCCTCCCATCTCAGGTTTTGAGCTCCACATTTCTTGTTCTAATAAAGAATCCTCAATGGTCCTAATCTATAGACATTCATTTTTTGCTTATGGCCCTTGATTAAATAGAGTAACACTAGGTCACCTTTTTCAAAGTCACATTATTTAACATGCTTGTTAAAGCAATCATACCTTTGTGCCTTTTCATAGATGAGTGCATGAGTGGCGACGACAAGTGATATTTGAGTTAATCTTTGCAATTCAGCTAAGCATTTGGTCCAAGCCTCCTAGAGCTTGCCCATCTCTCCTACACAACTCTCCATAGGCTCAAAACAAAAAATTTGACAAGAAAAATTACTTCCATTCTATAGGTTAGCTTGAATGGCGTTTGTCTAATAGTTGTTTTGTAGGCAATGCGATATGCACACAAGGTTGCCACCGCTAGCTTATTATCCCAATCACTTCACAAAGTAGAGATAGTTTTTGTCAATATATTGACTAAGTTTTTGTTTTTTTCTTCAACTTGACCATTGGCCTAGGAATAGTATGGCGATGACTTTCAATGGATAACCAAAAAGGTAGACAAGAGATGCTTAATGACCTCGCTAGTTAAATGTGTATTCGCTAACTAGCTCAATGGGGTAGCTAAAATTGGAGATTATTTGCTCCCAAAGAAACTTAGCAATGGTCCTTGCATCATTTCTCCTTGTTGCCCTTGCTTCAGTCCACTTTGTAAGGTAATTTGTGGCTACTATGATGTATTTTTCTTGGGATTATTGAGTAGTAGAACTAAGAGATCCAATGAAGTTGATGCTCCATATTTCAAATGGTTGCCATACTGTCATTGGCATCAACTCAATTTGTCCTTTCTTATGGGAACTTTTGTGCATTGATACTCATTACAATGCTTAAGAAACTTAGCAACATCACAGGACAATGTAGGCCACTACAATTGAGGCTACAAGATGTTTCTGTAGTGGTATCTCCATTGAAATAAGGTCCCATAATTCCACCATGCACTTCAATGAGCATGTCATGCATCTCATTTTCACAAACACACTGTCTTAATAGACCATCCTGCTACCCTAAGGATAAAGATATCCTACAATTATCTAGTAACGTTTATAGAAAGAATGAGAGAGAGATGGGAGGATACAGAGAGTAGACAACTCTCAATTAGATTATTCATCTTATTCATCACACATATTCACTAACTCAATACATTAACTAGGTCTTAGTGACTAAAATAACTAACCACTAACTAACTATGGTTAGTTCAAGTATTGACTTATTGAAGACACACACGTGATAGACAACTACATACACCCATGTATCATGTCGGTAGTAGGTAGTAGGTAGACTGACTGAGCTTGCATATCTCAACACTCCCTCTTAGGCTCAAGTCACTGCCTATATCTCAAGTAGCAATCTAAAAGAGTGAACTTATCTCTACCAAGTGACTTGGTAATGATATTTTCGACCTGGTCTTCAGTCTTCACATGTATGATGTCTATCCTACCTCCAAGCACCATTTCCCTAATGAAGTGGTAATGAACCTATATGTGCTTTCACTTGGCATGATAGATTGGATTGCTTGCTAGGAGCACACTACTCATGTTATCACAATACAGCTTGATTGGTTTATCCACACAAATCCCCAAGTCATCCATAAAATTTACTAGCTAAGCAACCTCACATGCAACCAATGTTGTATCCTTGTATTCTACTTCTATAGTTGAGAGAACCATAGTCAATTGTTTCTTACTACTACAACAGCTGACCATGTTGCTTCCAAGTCCAAATGTGCATCCACTAGTCAATCTCCTATCATACATATATCCAACCCAATCTTCATCACAATAACATGTAAGCCCAAGAGGATTACCATGCTCATAAAGTAGCCCATAAGACATTGTACCCTTCACATATCTCAAAATCCTCCCAACAGCATTGTTACTACCCTATCTATGCAAAATACATAATAGGACAGATAGTGCCTCATGGGTAAATACCTAATCTTATATTAGGAACTCATAGAAACTCAAAGATAATCGCATAGAGACATAAGAACATAGACTTCAACACCCATAATCAGAGAATGAGAAGTAAAGCACAAAGAACATGCTGACAATAGTACATGAACACAATAAATGATGGCGTCAACTATTAGATTTGCTATATAATAATGAGAATCCATCATACATAGGTCGTGAGCATCAAAGATAACCTAGAAAAGATAATGGCACACAAATGCCTCAACAGGCTGCCACACTAAAAAGTGCCTACCATAACCATAGCTTCATGAGCCATTCACTTCATGAGGCATCTAAGACCTGCCTTAGACACATAGAACTAACATGACTAAGGTAAAACCATGCTAAGGGCATAATACATGAAGTGTGAAATCCCCATGGTTAACACCTAGCACAATCCGGTGGATGGCTAGCACAACCATAACTTGAACCCTTGCATGATCCATGGTGTCAAATGCTTTATCCAAAAACTGACATATCTAGTGAGAAAAATTATACCTTACACACAGGCTTGCACCATGAAGTAAGCCACAACAAGGAGTAACAATAAGTAGAGCCTCTCTTGTAGGATACTTATAGCCCTCTAAATGGTGGCATAATCGTCTCAAAAGATAGTCACAAAACATAAACACATACATAGTAAGTATGATGGAAAAACAAAGAAACAAAGTTTAAAAATGGTAAAAGAGAGAGTATCTCATGAACTATGAGGCTCATGAGCATCATGAGAGTTAGTGATATGCTACTCCTATGCATGTTGTTCATGTGATACAAGAGGTAAAAAATTTATGTCATGAATCTTATCCAGTGTAAGCTCCCTGATCTGCACATGGTTATGAATATCATGCAATACATCATTATTATCAGCCTTGATAACATCAACATTAGAATAGTGATTTTCAGCATGATCAATCTACTTAACACTCTACAAACTAACAACCATGTCCACAAGTCTATGATACTCAACTTGTATCCTGTGAAGCTTTTCTTTCAACATATCCTTCTCTTGAGTCAATGCTTCCATATTTTTAGACACAAATGACTGTTGTAATACTGCATAGGGCCTAGAAATAACATGTGACATCTTGCTAGCAATAGCAACCTACTGATCATGCATCACACTAGTCAAAGTAGTCCTCATAGTAGCCAAATCATGTTGCATAAACATAGAACCATCCAAATCAACTTCCATATCACTCAAAAGTTGCTTTTCAACCTTAAAGAAAGGTTGCAACCAAGCATCCAAAAGAATCCTATTAGCCTTAAATCTAGCATTCTCTCTTGAGCCACCAAATCAATTTCACCCTATAATTTCTCCTGCATGTGTGTTGTTGTCCATTCCTTGAAAGAAAATGAAGATATTTTACACTTAGCCAACATATCACTATATTCATCAATTTGTCTCCTCAAAAAAGCATCCACCTCATTAACATGAAATTCCTTCATCTTTTCCATCTCAATCAGTATATCATCCCTCTTAGATTTCATGCATGAAAACTGTTCCTACAAGGATTGAATTGCATCAAATTTATCAGTACCACTGGCATGCATATCAACCATGAATTGATGTAAACCTGCCATAAGTGAGCAAGCTTCCTCAAGATTTTGAGGCACATAACCTTATGGAATAACTTTCTTGTCATAAGGCATACCATGACTTGCTGCATAGAATTAGATTGCTTAGACATATTCTCCATTTTGACTTTAGAGAATCTAACCTTCTTTTTCATCCTTGTAATAACTACATCCTTATGAACATTATCATTTTTTAAATCATCATTCAGCCATTCTAAAATATCCAAAGACATAGCACCACTCAAAGCGTTAGCATTTGACACATCATGAGAAGAAAAACCCATAAACAATGGATCTAAAAGCTCTTTTCCTTGACCATTTGCAGCATCAATTGAAGCATGAGAACGAGACAAATCCTTTTCATAAAGATCTACAAGAATGCCATCTACCAATTCTGATTTTTGAATGCACTAACCTTATCCACTTTTGGTGATTCCCAAAGAGATGCATGCAAAGTTGGGTGCACCACCTGCAAGTGAGCATACAAACCTGCCAACATTGGTCCAATTCCACTCTTGTGCTGATACTACTTTCGACAAATTGTGGGTACATGCACCTCTTGCATGAGCTTATCATACAAAGTACTAGGCCAATTAGGAGTTGCAACATTCTCAGCATACCAAAGAATGCCAAATGTATCCTTAGTAATAACATCTATCTTAATGAATAGAAGGAACCTTTGCATAAACCACTTAATGAAGAATCTCCTTTTGGGGTCAGCATGCCTCAAAACATATTGATTTTTGGCACTAGTAACATTGCTAAACGTCTACTATATTACTTCATCGATACATCTCCAATGCTTAGATCTATCTCATTAAGACCAAGAGAGAATACTTGGGATGGAAGAGAAGGTGTGAATTCCAATTTACCACCAATTTTGCCACTCTCTCTAATCATCAAAAGCTGCTATTGGGCATGTACATTATTATCCCAGGAATCCCATGGAAGTTTAGCACAAGAGAGCAAGCCAATCTTCTTAAGCTATCCCTTTCTATTGGGCTCAGATACATCCATGAATATAGAGCAATCTATCATCAGTGTGGCCATCTCATCGTCATGATCACTAGACATAGTGATAGATGCTTTCGGTGTAGAATCCTTTGCTTTGGAAGTATTTGTGTTAGGAGGGCTATCAATCCAATTCTCCTCTTGCTCAGGAACCCCTCTCAGTTATGTTGCCGCCCCTTCTTGATGACAGGGAGTTTGGGCATCTTATTTTGCCTTGTTTTCACCATCTTAGCTCCAGCAACAACCTACTAAGAATTAGGTAAGAAGAGAAATTAAGAATAGGAAGGAAGATGAAGGCATGGATTCAAAGGATGGTGATACTAAATGGATGCTTCAAAGGCAGGTGTCAAGGATCGTGGCTTCTTTGCCATGCCTTCCCCTTTTTTCCCTTTTCCTACTTCACAGTGAGTGAATCTCCTAGAAAATCATACTAATTGCAACATGTACTCACTATGAGTTTGACATTGGCCTTGTGTCTCTTCAATTTAGTCTTATGCAACTCAAATTTGATGATGTCGCACAGTTCCGGTACCAAAATAACTACAGTTGGGAAGTTAGTTGCCCTTTTAATCCATCATGCACAAGTCCATAGTTAAAGGTTAAAAGTCCTTTCAAAGCACAATCCATTAATGCTATGATGATTACTTGTGGAAAAACTTTGACTATATATCCACCATAAGGAAAATTCCTATGGCCAAGCCTTAGTGTCAAATAATACCTCCACTTCATGAGGTTCCATAATGCTTGCAATAAGATTGTTAATGCTTCCACAATACCTAACACCTCATAGAGCACATGAAAGTTTGAGTAGTTTCCTTATGACAAAAAAAAAAATCTAAAGGATAATAACATAAAAAAACATATCACAATGACATGATGGTACTCCATTTAAGAAATCAATCAATGCAAACTTATAAACAAACATAAGAATGAGAGAATCATAAACCGCTCTATGAGGTGAAACCCCAGTGCTTGCTCTATGAAGTAACATTGCAGAAGGTTGAACCAAATTGACTGCAACTATGGATTTCTCCTAAAATTCTTGAGGTAAATAATCATAATCTGGTTGTACTATCCTCCTTAGTCTAAACCCATGTACTGCTGGCTTTGACTATTTCACCTTGCAAAGTAGCCAACACAAAAGTCCCTTGACCCACATCTTTAACAACCTCATAAAGACTAGTATACCAGAATTTCAACTTTCTTGGATGCTTTGCAAGCTTTGAATTATAGACCATGACAAGATCTCCCTCCTTAATTATATTCTTCTTAATGTGTCAGTTTACCCATGCTTGTCTTCTTGATTGCACAATTGCTAAAAGGTAATGGGCTATAATCCCATTTTCTTCAAGCTCCATCAACTTCTACAACCTATCATGAACTAACTCTTTAGTACATAATCTATAAGTAATTGCCACTCTTAAGCTAGGAACCAGAAACTCCATGGAAACCACCACTTCAAGTCCATAAACTAACTTGAACAGAGTCAAACCTATTGAAACCTTATATGCTATACAAAAAGAACAAAATATTGTATCTAACTTAGTGTCCCAATCCTTACGGCTATCAACTATCTTCTTAAGGATCCGAAGCAAGATCTTGTTAGAACTCTTGGCTTGCCCATTTTCTTGAGGTGATAAGGTGTGGATTGTTGAGATATTGAGCTCCACTCGTGATACGCCAGGGTGACCGTTATGTATTTATGTCACCGACTTGTCAGTTGCAGACGCGGTTGGTACACCGCCCATGAATAATAGCTACATGACAGCTATCCTTATCTACTCTAGTTCGTGGCTCAGTTAGTATGCCACCTTAGTTAGTTGAGTTTGATTTGAGACCCATATATAGGGCTCCTCTATTTCTTTGTATAAGAGTTCTTTTGTCTTACACAACTAAGAAGAGGAAAACTGTTTTCAGCCTCCACCCTTGTGTGTATTCCCCCATTGTGCAAGCAAGAAAGCTACAAGTGAGACTCCTTCCTTCTCTCCCACAATCTTGACATGGTATCAGAGCCTTGTTCGTGGTAAGGAGCTCAAGAAAGCAAGCCAAGCTCGCAGTGTTCTGGTAAGAGGAGCAGTGTTGCTTTCATTTTCTGTTTTGGGAGCAGATCTCTGCAGGTAGCACAGCCGGAAAGTGCAGGAGTGCATTGTCTCAGGTTGAGACGCCCTTCGCGGTGAAGCAAGAGGGCAGTATATGCTGCGGGTAAGGGCTTTAGCCCTTGGTGACCTTGTTTTTTTGATTTGAGGCGATTTCGGGGCCTGTTTTGGAGGCGGAAGTTTTCTGCACGCACTCAGGAAAAAGCCCTGTTTTATGCTGTGCGACCACTATTCTACAGGTCGGTGAAAAGTTACCACAGATATTGCATCGTATGCTCATGTGCAGAGACATTGGGAGTTACAAAATCATCCTTGCCTCCTGTGTATGCAAAATCGTCACTAGGAAGTGATTGTGTGGTTAAATACCACTTTCGTCAGTTTTGCAGATTTGCCCTTGTGAGGCTGAAGCTGTGTTCTTTGTAGTGACATAATTTTTTGCAGTGTTCTGTAATGGCGTCTGATTCTCTCTCACAGATTGTCACTGAAAAGATTGACAAGAACAACTTCCAAGCATGGAAGTTTAGAATGACAAATTTCCTTATGGGAAAAGGATATTGGGAATTTGTTGCAGGAAATGAAGAAGAACCAGTTCTTCCTGATGTTCCCAATCAACAGCAAATGCAGGCATTCAAATCATGGCATGAGAGAGCCAGGAAAGTTATGTACTGGCTGTCTATCAGTATTTCAGACTCTATGATTGTGCATATTCAGGATGCAAGTACGCCAAAGGAGGCATGGGATACTTTGTCAAAAATGTATAACACAAATACGCAAGCCAGGAAAATGCAGCTCAAGCAAGAGTTGCACAATGTGCAAAGAGAAAGTATGAGCATCAATGACTACCACATGAAGGTGAAGAAGATTGTAGATGCACTTGCTTCCATTGGGTCACCAGTGGAAGATGATGATTTAGTCTCAGTGACCTTGAATGGTCTAGGAAAGGATTATGCACAGTTCTGAACATCAATTTCCGTCCGTGAAAGATTTCCTGATTTTGAGGAGTTGATTGCTCTTCTAATTTCTGAGGAGCAGAGAAATGGTGGTGCATCTTCTTCAGGAGGAACTTCAAAAGAAGCTGTCTTCTACTCAAATACTGGAAGAGGTAGAGGCAGAGGTAGAGGAGGCCGATTTGGAGGCCGTGGTAGAAATCAGAATATGTAGCAAACTCAAGAAAACTAGTCCTATGGAGGAGGACGTGGTAACTCTAGAGGCAGGGGGAGCCAAAGAGGTCGTGGTGGATGGCAAAGAGGCCAAAATGCAAACAGCAATGTTGAATGCTACTACTGTGGTAAAATGGGTCATATGGCTAAAGACTGCTATAAAAAGCAGAATGACATCATGAATGGAAAACTGCAACAAGGGAATTATGCATCTTCTAGTAGACAGGGTGATGACAGAAATGAGCATTTGTTCATGGTGCAACACATGAACAATTCTGTGACAAGTGCAGAAGAAAGCAATGATGTATAGTATGTTGACTCAGGTGCATCAAACCACATGACAGGTCATGCAGAATGGATGGAGGATGCAAGGAAAATGGAAAAACCAGGATTTGTGGAGACTGGTGATGATACTGCACATCCTATTGTGCAGATTGGAAAAATTCCCTTGTCTATGCAGGATGGGAAAAAGAAATACATGTCCGATGTATTTCATGTCCCGAATATCACCAAGAATCTGGTTTCTGTTGGTCAAATGGTTGAGTAGGGCTTGCAGGTCAGATTTAATCCTCATGGATGCTTTGTTGAGGATATGAAAAATAAAGGTCGCTTGATAGCAAAAGGAAAGAAGAAGGGCAGAATGTTTACATTGGATGCAGACATGTCTGAATTGAGTGTAGCAATGTTTGCACATGGGACCGGTGTAGTTGCAGATATTGATAACTGGCATAAACGCATTGGTCATGTTAATGTACAGTGACTTAAATCAATGCAGGCCCAAAATATTGTTGCAGGTTTGCCAAAATTCAAGGTTGCAGAAATGCATAAGGTATGTGAAGCCTGTCAGTTTGGAAAACAGGCAAGGAAACCATTTCCTAGACATGTTCAAGAGAGTGAGAAGCCATTGGAATTAATCCACTCTGATGTGTGGACTACTAAAGCTGCATCTCTTGGAGGCTGTCATTATTTTGTCACTTTTACTGATGACTATAGCAGAAAAGTTTGGGTGTATTTTATGAAAAAGAAAAGTGAAGTTTTTGGGCATTTCAAAACTCTTAAAGCTATGGTTGAAAAAGAAACAGGCCTGCAGATAAAATGCCTAAGGTCAGATGGAGGGGGAGAGTACCTCTCAAATGAGTTTGCAAGGTTTCTGCAGGAGCATGGCATAAAGCAGCAATATTCATGCAGTCATACCCCACAATAAAATGGAATTGCAGAAAGGAAAAACAGGCATATTGGAGAGGTATCTCGTGCCATGCTCAATGAAAAAGACTTGCCAGATTTTTATTGGGCTGAAGCAGTTGCTACAGGAGTCTACATAATGAACAGGACTCCCACTGCAGCAATACATGGAATGACTCCAGAGGAGAGGTATACTGGTAGGAAACCAGATATTTCTCATTTGAAAATTTTTGGTTGCATTGCCTATGTACATGTGCCAGATGAGTTGAGATCCAAGTTGGATCTAAAAGCTAAGAAGTGCATCTTTATTGGTTACTCTCTGCAGCAAAAAGGGTATAGATGCTATAACCCTTCTACTCGTAAGTTTACAGTGAGCAGAGATGTTGTTTTTGATGAGATGAGTAGATGGTATAAACCATTAAATGTGATTGATGATGTAGATGCACAAAATGGTAATGTTGCACAGAATTCATAGCAGCAGTCACAAAATATTAGTGGACCTGGAGCGTCCTCTAGCAGTGGTTCACATTCTTTGCCATGGATAGGCAGATTGAGATCAGGAGAATCTTCTCAAAGCAATGCAAATAGTGGTATGCAGGTATCACGAAAAGGAAAAGAGAAGGTTGATCAGCCCATGTTTGATGTGAATGCAGGTCACTCTTATGTGGATGGTGAATCCAGTGGCTCAGAACATAGCATTGATGATGAGTTGGGTATTCCTTCTATTGTTACACCTGGAGTAAGGAAGAGAATGGATGTTTTGAGAGCACCTGGGAGTGAACCTATTTTGCGCAGGTCTACAAGAGCTAGGTATCCAGTGGATAGGCTGAAATATGATGGATTTACAGCCATTCACTATGCATATATGGTTAAAGTGATGCAAGAACCAGAACCCACTTCTTTTGAGGAAGCCATGGGAAAAGAAAAATGGGAGAAAGCCATGGATGAAGAAATGGATGCCTTGGAAGCAAATGCTACATGGGAATTGGTACCTTTGCCTAAAGGTAAAAATGCAATTGGTTGTAAGTGGGTTTATAAGGTGAAGCACAATGCAGATGGTTATGTGAACAGATACAAGGCAAGATTAGTAGTCAAGGGGTATGCACAAACATATGGCATTGACTATGAAGAAACATTCAGTCCGGTTGCAAGGATGGCAACCGTAAGAGCAGTCATTGCTATGGCTGCATCAAAGGGATGGTCTTTACATCAGATGGATGTAAAGAATGCCTTCTTGCATGGTGATTTGCAAGAAGAGGTTTATATGGAGCAGCCACCAGGTTATGTGCATGCTGTTCATCCTGAGTTTGTTTACAGGTTGAAGAAAGTCTTGTATGGCTTGAAGCAAGCACCTAGAGCATGGTCTGACAAGATAGGACAGTATCTTGTCACTATTGGCTTTCAGATTTCCAAGGCAGATTTCTCACTTTATGTGAGAAAAACAGAGAAAGGTATTATGCTGCTTGTCATTTATGTTGATGATTTGATTATCACAGGTGACAGTGATGAAGATATCCTTCATGTGAAAATGCTATTGAAGCAAAAATTTGAGATGAAGGATTTGGGAGAGCTGCGTTATTTCTTGGGCATTGAGGTGATTAGATCACCAAGTGGGATACAGCTCTTGCAAAGGCAATATGGATTGGACATGCTGTCCAAATATGGGATGACAGGCTGTAAACCTATTTCAGTTCCTTTGGAGCAGAATGTGAAGCTGAGCATAGATGCAGGTGAGCTTCTAGGAGACCCTACTATGTACAGACGCATAGTAGGAAGTTTGATTTATATGACTATTACCAGGCCAGATTTGAGCTATGCTGTTGGATTGGTAAGTCAGTTTATGCAGGCTCCAAGGAAACCACATTTGGATGCGGCTAGACGAATACTCAGGTATGTGAAGTCCTCATTGCAATATGGACTATTTTATGAGACTGGGGTTCAGATACAGTTGCATGGATACACTGATGCTGATTGGGCTGGTAGTATTTCTGATAGACGTTCTACCAATGGATATGTGTTTTCTTTTGAGAGTGCTGCAGTCACTTGGAGCAGCAAGAAACAGCCTACAGTTGCCTTGTCGAGCACAGAGGCTGAGTATAGGGGCGCAGCAATGGCTGCATGTGAGGTAGCTTGGTTGCATAAGCTACTTTATGATATGCATCAGTCTATAGATGGGCCAGTTGTCATTTATTATGACAACATGAGTAGTATACACTTGGCAAATAACCCAGTCTATCATGCTAGAACAAAGCACATTGAGGTGCATTATCACTATGTGCGAGAGAGGGTTTTACTAGGTCTTATTGATCTAGTTTATGTCAGTGCAGAGGATCAGGTAGCTGACATATTCACGAAGGCATTGGGCGCAGAGAAGCTGCGCAAGTTCAGAGACCTGCTTGGTGTGCAGGAATTGGGATTGAGCTCGAGGGGGAGTGTTGAGATATCGAGCTCCACTCATGATACGCCAGGGTGACCGTTATGTATTTATGTCACCGACTTGTCAGTTACAGGCGCGGTTGGTACACCGCCCATGAATAATAGCTACATGACAGCTATCCTTATCTACTCTCGTTCGTGGCTCAGTTAGTATGCCACCTTAGTTAGTTGAGTTTGGTTTGAGAACCATATATAGGGCTCCTCTATTTCTTTGTATAAGAGTTCTTTTGGCTTACACAACTAAGAAGAGGAAAACTGTTTTCAGCCTCCACCCTTGTGTGTATTCCCCCATTGTGTAAGCAAGAAAGCTACAAGTGAGACTCCTTCCTTCTCTCCCACAATCTTGACATGGATTTTGTTAGAATATCAAGATTTCGTTACTCTTTGGTTACTTTCTCTTTATGTGTGGGACCGACATTAGCTAGATACAGTTGTACACGTGTATATGACATTCAATAAGTCGCTGTAGTCAGTGACTTAACCAGAGTTAGTCTTGGTTAGTCATACCTATTTGTGTAGGTCTCTTTCAGTTAGTATGATGGAAGAATAAGGATAGAATAACAACAATGAGATGAGGCTCATCTTCTGTTCCCCTTTGTCTCTCTCCCTCTCTTCCAACATGCCTAAAGCCTGAAGGCTTGGCAGTGGACATTTGACATGAAGACATCAAATATGAAGAAAACATCATCAAAGGAGACTATGCTTGCAACCCTTTTTTTGCAAAAGCTATATCTTGCTATAAAAATGGTTTTTGGAGAAATGGCTCGTGCTTCCCAACCATTTCAATGTGGTCTACAAATATTCAGTATAGAGCTATGCAGACTGGTTGTTTACTGCAGTAAACAGCAAGTGATTCAAGGGCACTGGTGGCTTTCATCCTAACAATGTATATGCCGTTATTATCATGCATTTGAGCATGATATTAGAGTGTTAAATGCTCAGTTTTGGAACTTATTTTCAAGCTAGAAATAGTGAACTGGTTGCTGTCCTGAATTTGGAAACAATATACCTACACGGTTGAAGTATCTGTGATACTTATTTGCTACTGACAAATGCTTGGATCATACCACTTGAGTGGTAGATGATTTTTGGAATATTGTGAGTGCTAAAAGTCCAAAATTTGGACTGATTTGTTGCAGATTATACCAGGGTATTGACTAGTTATTGTCTGTAGGAAGGATACCTATCATCTTCACTTGGCATATATGCAATATATTATGATTGGTTAGACATGTATCAAATCCTACATAGAGTGGAAACTGAATGAGATTTTTTGGGGATGCTTTGAGGTCTGAATACTCTTGTTTTAACAAAGAAAATATTGCTGGTTATAGTAGTATACTAGCTGTATTTGGTACCGCTACTTGCATACAGTACAAACATTGATACTTGTATGGATATAGTTTGTTGTTGGGATGTTTTGCCACTACCATAGAATGTTTTGAACTGATTTGAGCTTGGTTTATGCTCAATTGACTATGTTTTTTCATTGTTGGAATATAGTTTACAGCAAGCAGGTTGTCAGGAAAACTATCATGTATTGGAAGAAACTGTCCTGGATAGCAGAAAATTGGTCTTGAACAGTAGGAAAAAGAGTCAGATACTTACAGGTTGTATACATCACTGAATACCTAAGCTGCAACTATGGCAAATGCTCAAGGCACTGACAATACCACTCAAATTGTGGGAGAAAAGCTAGACAACAAAAATTTTGCTTTAAGGAAGTTCCGTATGAAGAATTTTTTGGTTGGCAGAGATTATTGGGACTTATGTACAAGTGATGAGGTTGAACCTGAAATGCATGAAAAGAATAAAAAAAGGACTCATAAGCTATGGACTGAGAGAGCACGAAAGGTGTTATATTGGTTTTCCTTATGTATATCAGATGTTATGGTTATATAGATTACTGGATACAGTTCTCCAAAGGACGCATGGGACATACTCATGAAGAATTATGGAAATGTAACACATGCAAGAAAGATTTATCTAAAGCAACATTTCAATAACATGTCTAGGAATGGCAGAAGCATTCATGTCTATACTACATAGATCAAGAACATAGCAGATTAGCTTGCCACAAATGGATCTTTAGTGTCTGAGGATGATATGATTGCAATGACATTGAATGGACTTGGCAAAGAGTATAAAGCATTTGATATGTCTATTTCTGTGAGAGCTAAATCCCGTGATTGGGATGAGCTAATTGCTTTGCTGCTAAATGAGGAAGTTAAGCTTGGGCTAAATATGGGTTCTAGTACGTCTCAAAGCAAAGACACTGTTCTTTACTCTAGCTAGTGTGGTAGAGGTAGCAGAGGCTGTGGCTCTTTTCAAGGTCGAGGAGACACTTGAAACACTTATGGACAACATTAGTAGAATGCCTGGCATGGCACAAATACATAGGGCCAGTGTGGATCTAGTGGCTTTAGAGGCAAGGGGAGATCACCCCATGGTAGAGGTGGTGGATCTGGTTCATGGTACTCAAATGATCAGTCAAATGGAGATAGGGACTATCATTATTGCAGCAAATATGGACACATTGCAAAGGATTGTTAGAAGAAGTAGGGAGATATGAAGGCAAAGGGAAAACAACATGAGCACTATGCATCTTCTAGCGGTGCTCATGATGAGTAGGTTGACAGATTGTTTGCCATGTAGCATGTGTCTAAGAATGCATCTAGAAAAAATAGACATGAGAGATGATACATTGATTTAGGGGCTTCAAATCATATGACACCCCATGGAGAATGGTTTGATGAGATGGTTGTAGGTTCACATGGTTATGTGTATATTGGGGATGACACTCAACATGACATTCAACACATATAAATTGTTATGTTTTTGATGCCTGATCACAAGAAAAAGAGCCTATATGATGTACTACATGTACCTACAATAGCCAATAATAATTTGTTAGTTGGATAGATGGCAAAATAGAATCTGCAGGTGAGATTTAATAGAGATGGATGCTTTGTTGAAGAATATGGTAATGGTTGCAAATTGATTGCTAGAGGCCGAAGAGATGGCATAATGTTTACTCTTGATGCATCAATTCCAGAATTGAAAGAAACCATGTTTGCACATGATGATGGTGCTATATGGGATGTTGAGATATGGCATAAGTGGATTGGCCATGTGAATGTACAAAAGTTGAAATCTATGTAGCAGAAGGAGATTGTGCTTGGACTGTCTAAGTTCAAATATCATGACTTTGGACATGTATGTGACGCATGTCAGTTTGGAAAGAAAGCATGGTTTCCATTTATGAGACATGTATGGAATAGCTCACGACCCTTGCAGTTGGTACATTCAGATGTATGGGGTTAGTCTCGTAACGCTTCATTTGGTGGTGCTCGTTACTATGTATCCTTCATTGATGATTTTAGCAGGTATACTTGGCTTTACATACTAAAATATAAGGATGATTTGTTTGATGCATTCAAGGACTTCAAGAAGCATGCTGAAAATGAGTTGAGCTATAAAATTTCATGTCTTAGATTAGATGGAGATGGAGAATATGTCTCTAATTACTTTGACATGTACCTTACTAAACATGGGATCAGAAGACAGTTAACTTGCAGCTATACACCAGAGCAAAATGGTGTACTAGAAGGAAAAAATTTGGTACTAATGGAATTGGCAAGAGCTATGCTAAATGAGAAGAGTTTGCCAAATGGTTATTGGGCTGAAGTAGTAGTGATTGCTATCTATGTGCTAAATAGAACTCCTACAGTAGGGATTCATGATGTAACTCCATATGAGAGGCTATATGGTCATAAGTTTGACATTTTGCACTTGAAGGTATTTGGTAGCATTGCATATGTGCATGTTTCTGATGAAAAGAGGAAGAAATTGGATCCTAAAGCTATCAAGAGTGTGTTTCTTGGTTATGCACAAGACCGAAAAGCTTACAAGTGTTATGTACCATTTACACATGAGACATTGATTAGTAGAGATGTTGTTTTTTATGAGCTGGCATCGTGGTATGGTAATCTAGTTGTAGTGGCTATTGATGGATCAGCCAACACTAGTAATGCTAAAATAACACCTACATTGAGTACATCTATGACTGGTCCTACAAGTGACGGGTCACCTACAGTAAGTCCTTGGTCAGGATGCTTGCGGAGTCGTACTCCTACGTCCACTGACACATATATGTTAGTGAGGGGGAGTTTGAATAAGGAAAAAGAAAAGATGCTTGAGGATATGACAGGTCCACTTACAACAAGTTATGAGTCATCTATCAGCCAGACTTTGGATAGTGAGTTGGGCATGCTGTCTATTATGATGCCTGGAGCAATGCAGAGTCATTATGTACCGCCTCATGAGAGGCAAGCTCAAAGTGAGCCACAATTATGGAGATCCAAGAGAGTCCAAAAACCAGTTGACAGGTTTACATACACTGGTTATTCAGCTTGCCATTATGCATATATGGCTAGTGTGTGTTAGGTTACAAAGAACCTACAAAGTTTGATGATGCAGTTACAAATGATTATTGGTGTGTTGCCATGGATGAGGAGTATGCAGCCCTGGCTGAAAATGAGACATAGGAATTGGTTGAGTTGCCTGAAGGAAAAGTCCCCATTGGCTGCAAATGGGTGTACAAGGTTAAGTATAAGTCAAATGGTTCGTTAGAATGCTATAAGGCTAGGCTAGTTACAAAAGGGTATGCACAACAATATGGCCTTAACTATGAAGAGACTTTCAGTCCGGTGGCTAAAATGGCAATAGTTAGAACTATCATTGCTTTGGCAGCATGCAAAGGCTCAAAATTATGGCAAATGGACGTCAAGAATACTTTCTTGAATGGTGATTTGGTTGAGGAAGTATATATGGAGCAGCCTGAAGGCTATGTTCACCTGGACTTTTCTACACATGTATGTAATCTGAAAAATGATTTATATGGTGTAATAAAGCTAAATTCCATAGCAAGCTTTTAAAATGAAAATACAAGAAATAGACATAAAATGCTAGGAAGCCATAGCCAAAGTAGCTTGGCAAGAAATGGTATTACCAATATTGGCTGAGAAGGACAATTGATAAATGAAGATTACAAGAATAGCTTGTAAGTGATGAATCCATGTTGAATGAAACTCCAAGCTAAAGAAGATCTCATATATCAATGAAGTATATGTATGAAATTTGAATATACTGCTGGAAACTGTCCAAAACAAGCTGTTGTACAAGAATGGCCATAACTTGAAGAAGGAATGTCTAATCATCATGGTTGAGCTATAGAAGTGTAGAGAACAATCCCTAGTATCCAGCCATGCCATAAAAATCCAATTTTGATGACCATAGAGCAATTATTTTTATGACAGAAATTTAATACAGCAAGCAGTCCTGTTCAGATATTCCTCTGTTTCCTGCAAAAGACATGCAAAAGAGTCAAGGTATGATGATGGTTTCCAAGTAGACTCCTCCATGGGCAAACCTCTCCATTTAATAAGGTACTCCATCAGCGAAGGGTTCCTTAAAGTCTTTTCTCTTTTGCCAATAACCTTTTCAGGCTCATAAATGATAAGACCATCTTCATACATGGGAGGTAACTCCTCTAAAACCTTTATGGATAGACCCACATGATAGATAATTTTTTATGCCGAGAAGTGCTTAAAAATAGCCAAAAATTACAAATTTCAAGGGAAAAATAGACTTCATCGAAGGCAACAGTGGCAATCAATATGGTTTTAAGCAGCAATGCCTAGAACAGGCTTAAGAGACCCACTTGACGACAATTGGAGAATTTTGAAAATTTTTTGGCATGTCAAATGAGACCCTGGGAGATGCTCAGTAGTGGGGGACTTCAAGACGAATGCCCAAAATTTTTTAGATCGTAATTCGGTCATCGGACGAGGAAATGGGAGCGCCCGGGAGACCAAGGACAAATGTTAAGTGGAAATGGACTTCAGGGATGCCAAAGGGCATGATCCTTGGGGGCTCCCTAAAGGGAGCCCAATCAAAAAAACGTTTTTTTTAGGGAAGAAGAGGGCACTTGATTTTTCACGCCAAGAAGAAGATGGCGCCACCATTCTTGGGCAAGAAATGGGATATGGGGGCTACAAACCACCCCCCCCATCGATTACATGCCTGAGATATTCTTGATCTTCACCCTCCATCATTCCAATCCACTCCTCAAATGGCTACTTGGTTCAAGAGATTAGATTTCAGTCTTTCTCTCTCCTCCCTCTCTCTCCTGCAAGGGGCAGTTCAGCATGGTATCGGATTGCTTCCCAATCGAAGGTGGGCTGAAGATTGCAGTGTGTGGAGGCGGGCTGAGCATCAAACATGCCCTGATTTGTAGATCCGCAACAAGTTTCAAAACCAGAAATAATAAAAAATACACGGTAATGATATTTTTACAAAGAAAATGGCTCTTTTTTCACATTTGATGAAGTTAGCAATGTTCATATGGGCTGAAAATTGATGGACATGTTGTTTGCTGTTGGTTTTATCTTTCATCATGAAAAAATTCAGAAAATATGCACTTAAAGTGTGGGAAATAAATGGGAAAAAACCCGAAAAGCATGGTTTTTAGAGTAAAAACGGGGTTTTTGGGCTTAAAATCGGAAAAGCATGAAACAAAACACCAATAAAATCTACATGGTTGCTATTTAAGGACTCAAGAGCCACAGCTTTGAAATAATGCTAATTTTGTTTCATTTTTATTGATAATAAATAGGGAAAAATAAGAAAAAATGAGGAAAAATACTATTTAAAATGGAAAAAAATAGAAAATGGACGAGAAAATTTATGGATCTGTCTGTGAGTGTATAATGAGGGTAAAGCATGAGGATTCACCTTAGGTTATCCCCATTTATATGTTTTTGTGAGTATTTACTGCTCATTTTGTGTGAAATAAAAATGAAATTACCCTTTTACCTATCACTGCAAGAAAAACTCTAAACGGTAGGGAGAGAGGGGAGTTTGAGCATTGAGATATGTTATAAAATATGATGCATTTTCTACATTATTCATATAGGGTGATGTTAAGTTAAATAAAGGGAAGTATAGCACAAGTGTAAGGCTCGGTGCCTTCTCTCATTATAGCAATCACGCGTTAGTGTATGGAAACATGAAAAGAATGGATTTGCACAATGCACGATGCTATTTTGTCAATTGTTTGAGCACTTAATCATATACACATTTGCATCAAGCATTATTAGATGGTATCAATTACAGGCTCTTGGATGCATAGCACTTGGTTTCTTTAGATCTTGACCCATGTAGAGAGAGCGAGCAACCTAGCTGTAGGTCTAGACGGTGGGTCAAAAGGGGATGGATAAGTGCATTCCTGGAACGTTAAATATATTGGCACTAAGAGGGGAGTTTGTTTTGAATATATTTAAGTGTGAAAGCAGTGCATCGAGGGGCCAATCCCTAAGATGTAGGTGAGCTGCGGTAGGGCCACGACTATCAGCCGGTGGGCTACCCTTGTGTCTACGATATGTGGCATTCATTGCCGATATATGTATAATCTCCTTCTGAGGAGACAAGAAAGGGAACATTGGTTGGACTACAGACTAAAAACGAGAAGTGATTAGTGTTTAGGATAGTGTATCCCTCGACAGACGCTCCTAGTCTGGAGGCCGTGAGTTGAGGTTGTTTGTTGAGGGCATGAGGTCCAGCTAGTGCCTTAGCCAGTGCCGGCCCATTTTAGGTCCCATCACCACATATCTCTTAAGTTGGGAAACGTGGAAGGTAGAATGGATCCTTGTTGAAGAAGGTAAATCAAGCTTGTATGCAAGCTCACTAACTTGTTTGAGGATTTGATAAGGCCCATAGTAACGATGAGCCAACTTATTACGACTGCCTCTTTGAGAGAAGCATACCTAGATTTAGGCACTTTGAGAAATACCCAATCCCCTTCTTCAAACTCCAAAGCTCTCTGCCTTTCATCAGCATAAGCCTTCATAACATCTTGTGCCTTCCAAATATTTTCCTTGCATTGATGCAAAAGAGCTTTCATTTTCTCAACTTCAGCCTTGGCTTGTGGATTCACGTCTTCATGAAAAAGGGCTAAAGGTATTTGCACTTTGTATCCATAAAGTGCTTCAAATGGTGACATGTCAATGCTCATATGATGAATATCATTATAACAAAATTCAGCAAGTTGTAACCAATGATCCCACAAAGCTTGAGTGTCATGACAAAAATGACAAAGATAGACTTCCAACCATTTATTGACATGCTCCATTTGGCCATCGGTTTGGGGATGATATGCCATGCTGTGAGTCAAAATTGTTCCCATAGAAGTGAATAAACTCCTCCAAAAGCTTTCGATGAACTTAGTATCACGATCATATACTATCTTTAGCGGCATACCATGAAGTTTAAAAACACATTCCATGAACTGTTCAGCCACTTGCTTTGCTGTAAATTGAGCCTTGGTGGGGATGAAATGAGCTGCTTTAGTCAACTAGTCCACCACCACATAAATTTTATTCCACCCATGCTTTGTTTTAGGTAAGCCCACAATAAAATCCATTGTAATATCAGTCCACTTGCCTTGAGGAATAGGAAGTGGCTGAAGTAATCCACTGGGTAGAAGAGAGGAATCTTTATTTTGTTGACACGGAAGACATTGCATAACATGATCCCTAACATCCCTCCAAATACCCTTCCAATAGAAACTCTTATGAATATTGTCAAATTTTTTGAACAACCCATGGTGTCCCGCTAAGAGTGAAGAGTACATCTCATGCAAGATACAGTCTTTGAAAGAAGATTGTGGTGTCAAGAATACTCTACCACGATAGCATAAAATACCATTGTGCCATTTGAAATTTAGATACTCTTCTCCTTTGCCTTGCTGAAATTCCTTCATCATCTTTGATGCTTGCTCATAAAGCAAATACTCCTCTTGGATATCATGGATCCGATCCTTATGCATGGTTGAAATGGTAGAAATGAAACATGCCCACATTCTTGATAAGGCATCCGCCACCACATTGTCTTTTCTAGCCATATAAGATATTTTGAAATCATATCCTCGAAGAGTAGCTAACCATCTTCGTTACTTGGGAGATAAATTTGGTTGTGAAAGAAAATATTTCGCACACGATGATCACTTTTGACCTTGAAATGGCTACCATAAATGTAATGATGCCACTTTTTGATAGCATGAAATAATGCTAACATCTCTTGCTCATAAACATGTAACTGACGCTCCTTATCATCAAGCTGTTGGCTCTCATAAGCTATGACTCCATGATCTTGACATAAAACAGCCCCAATTCCTCTTCCACTAGCATCCACACATATGATAAATTCCTTTGAGAAATCTAGTCATACAAGGATGGGTGCTGAATGAAACTTTGATTGGTGATGGAGTCCGAAAAGAAAGCTTCCTTTTTGAGCCTATCCATCAATGGAGCCGTCACATGAGCATAATTCTTGATGAACCTTCTATAGAAGGATGACAAACCAAGGAATCCTCTCAAAGAGGTTGCATTCATAAGAGTAGGCCATTCTTTGATACATTTTACCTTATTGGGATCCACTCTTATCCCTTGTTCTCCCATAACATGACCTAAGTATTCAACTTCATCTTTCATGAAAGAACACTTTGTCATCTTGGCAAAGAGTGTGTGTCTTCGTAAAGTGTCAAAGACCTCTCTCATATGCTTCAAATGCTCATCCTTGGATTTACTATAGATTAGGATATCATCAAAGAAAACAAGAACTGTTTAGAAGAAGAAGGGCTGCAATATTTTATTCATAAGGGCTTGGAAAGTAGCAGGTGCATTGGAAAGTCCAAATGGCATAACCAAGAAGTGATATAATCATCTTTTAGTTCTAAAGGTTATTTTGAACTCATCTCCTTCCTTCATTGGGATTTGATGATAACCGGATCGAAGATCTATTTTGGTGAAGACCTTTGCATCTTTAAGCTCATCCAAAAGATCATCAATTTGGGAAATAGGATACCTATTCTTGACCATTGACTTGTTCAAATCCCGATAATCAATACATATGCAAAATGATCCATCCTTCTTTTTGACTAAGAGCATAGGAGAGGCAAACAGTGATTGAATTTGTTGAATTAAGCCCATTTGCAGCAATTCCTTGACTTGATGCTCTACTTCTTCCCTTTCAAACTTGGACAAGTGATAAGGAGGTTTGTTGATGGGTTTTGTATTGGGCAAGAAGTCAATAGGATGGTCAACCTCTTGCTTTGGAGGTAAGGATGATGGTAGCTAAAATAAATCCTTGTACTTCTCCAATAGCCCTTATAATCTTGGATCCCTTTCCTTTGAAGGAGAAGATGGCTGATTTGTTGATTGACCTTCATCTACTTTCGCAAGCAAAAGAGTAAAGATGCATGATTTTGCATTGATTTCTTTTCGCAACTTCTTCATGGAAATAAGTTCTATTTTTATGTGGTCTATGCCTTTCAACTCTATGTGCTATCCTTGCCAATTAAATTCCATTAGCATTTGTTCCAAGTCCAAGGTAAATTTGCCAAGTGTTTTTAGCCAATTACAACCAATGAAAATGTTAGTAGGTCCTATATCCAAAGTGATCAAATCCAATTTTATTGTGTAAGAGGGCGATAACTCAATTGAGGTACATGGACACACTTCTTTACTAGACTCATATGCACCATTAGCAACTTGTATCCACAAGGAAGAATCCATATCAATGGGTAGCAACTTCAGCCCATTCAAAGATTTGGTGTTGAAACGAAGCTATGAGTGCTGCCCGTATCCACTAGATTATATGCAATCTTGCCATTAATGAAACCTTTAAGTTTAAGTGTATTTTTCCCTTTGCAATTGGTCCATGCATCATGTGAGATGGTATACAAGGAAGCATGAGAATCTTAGCTTTACACTTCAGCTTATGCTCTTGTGAACACTTCTCCCCACACTTGAAGCATAATCCTTTTGCATGCATTTCCCGAAGCTTGTCATGAGGAAGGAAGTTGCCGTTAGAACTGTTTTGGGGCACCTTAGGAGCATTTTCAGTTCTTGAAAAAGTACTTCTTGGCTTAGCCACATTTCTGAAAGTTTGCCCCTGTTTTGGTACAATATTTCCACTTTGTTTAGAGGCATAAATAGTGGGAAATGTTGGCACTTTGCTATTATAACTATTTGGATTGTTATAACCTCTGTTTTCTTGTCTAAAAGAGTTTCCTGATTGGCTAAAAACTTGCCCATACTTTGTAGATTGATTGGAAATATTATTACCCACACTTCTTTGTTGAAAATTTCTTACGTCCCTTTTGTACTTCAGAGAGTATCTTTCAACCAATTGTATGGCCTCGTGTAATGCTTTTGGTTGTTGAGCTCCCACCTTCGATGGTAGGGCAGGGTCAAGACCAAAAATGTATGTATTCAGCTTAGCAAAATCTGAAATACCTTCAACATACATGGAAAGATTCAAGTAGGCATTGGAATAGTCTCTAATGGACATTCCCCTTTGAGTGCACGCATACCATCTTCTTTGAAGTCTTTCTTTTTCCAAAGGAGACACAAAGACATCAATGATCGCTTGCTTGAACTCCTCCTAAGAGTCAAAACTTTGCTCAATATTTTGCATGTAATGCCACCAAGTATGGGCATAACCTTCAAGATGAAGAGCCGCGAAATAAATTTTGGCCTCTTCACTTCTAGGGTAAAGGATGAAGTACAATTCAAGCTTATTGATCCATTCCTCCCATTCTGAAGGTGATGCATTATCTCCTTTGAAATTAGTGATATTGTTCTTCTCTTTATATTCTTTTTCATTGTAAGATGGCTGCCCATGAGATTGTTGTCTCCATGAATCTTTATTCCATGAATTTTGTCTAAAAGTAGGTGGCCCAAAACCATGAGACGAGGGTTTTCCATTTGAAACATGCTCTTGGTTTGGGATGTCATGGGCTGATCTTCGCTCATCATGCCTTCCACCTTCATGAACTTAATTGTTAACTGCATTTCCTTTTTGTACATTTGAAGGCTGATGATAAAAATTCTTGTAGAAGGGGTCACATCCATGATAATCACTGTCCCATCGAGTCTTTTCCTGTTCCCCTTCATGTCTATGATTATCCTTTGGACTGCTAGTTGAGACCTTGGGGTATGAATACCATGAATTTGTGAAGGATGATGGTTGCCCTTGACTCTAGATGGCTCTCTCTTTTCAAAGGTGTGCATTACTGGCTGAAACTTTACTTTGTTTGGATGTGAAGGATTACCAACAAAGGGAATCGCATGGGATTCTTCAATATTTTGAGGATCACGTTGTGGTTTACTTCCGATTTCCTTTATGGCTGAGATGAGCTCTTGGAATAAGAATTTATTGCTTTGCTACAATTTAGAGATTCCTTGGTTTATCTGAGCCATCCCTTACAACAAACCTTGATTCATATGGGTTAAACCTTCATTCAAAGCCTTCAAATCCTTAGAAAGACCTTTATTGACATGTCCCAGCTCTTTTGACAGTAGGAGATAATCATTCCCTTCATGCTCTTCATGTATATCTTGCTGTCCTTGATGTGTGCTATGAGAAATTCCAAAACTTAATTCTTCATCTACTTGATCAACATTATGGGCTTTAGTTGTGTAATTTTGATCCTCTTGAAATTCTCTGACACCATCATTCAATGCCTCAGTGTAATAGGGTCTTTCTTCTTATTCCCGACCATTAGGAAACCGTGCTGTAATAGTAGACAGTTTATCACTAAACCACTTGTTTCTCTCTGAATATGGCACCAATCCCAATTCTTAATAGCTCTATGGAAAGCTTATTATATGGGGATATACCAGATTTAATAATATCTCAACTTGCAATAGTGCATATAGGTCAATTGAACTCAAACAATGTATTCCAGAAAACCTATTTAGGTGCAGTCCACTAGACTCCTTGTCAGTAAATTGACCATAACCTTTGCTCCCGATGTTGGATCAACAAAATTTTTAATTCAATTGGATCTTAGGATCCCCTCTTCGAATGGAGCTATCAAGTTCTTAGTTTGGATCATGAAAAAATTTTCTGTAATAAGAATTGTATACTTGTCTAGAGAATTTCTACAACCTGTTAACACCCTGTGGGAACCTTGTTTGACCCTAAAATGAATTCTGTAGTACTTGTAGACCTTCAAAGCAATTAGTAGACTTGTGATAGGTTGTAAGGCACCTGTAAGTATCCAGTAAACCCCTGTAACTGATAGGTACATGTGTGAAAAGACCTGTAAATCTGTCCAAGGATGTCACAAACTGCCATGTTTGGTACCCCAAGTCTTCAAATCTTCATACACTCTTTCCCAAGTGGTCTTCCGTGGTCCACCACCTGTGGTGAGGGATAAAATGGTAGGATGGGCACCTGCATGGGCTGTGAAACTCTGGAAGGTGTGCAAAGTTCCTTCTGGGCCAGGTTGTGCACCCCTACAGAGTCTTAAATAGCAAGGGAGGGTCACCTCTCTTTTGTCGTGCTATCTCGTCCGTCTTCGACCTTTTTCCTCGGTCGGAATATACATGGCAGAGCTAGTGTTCTAACAATCAAGGAATGAAATACATGGCTAAATCACGATTTTGTCATTTCATGGTATGCAAGAATTGAAGGGTAAAATGTATGAAGACTGAGGATGAGAAAGGCTTACCAATAGTAATCTATGACTCACTGATTTACTATGCTCACCTTTTACAATTTATTGAATATTCTCAATGGATTGAATCACAAAAACCCCAAAGTTAGAGGTTACGAAATTCTTAAGCATCAATTAAAGGAAAGTGTATGAATTTGTAATATGGGTTGATCAAGCAACAAAGCAAGGAGTAATGAATCAATCTATGCAATCATTTGGGCATCAATTTATGAATGGACAAAGCTAGAAATTAGTAAACAACATCAATTGATCCCTAGGTAAGGTACTATATGATCATGACATCAATGATTTACTCTTAATTTCTTCCCTTTCAGCGATTGGAAAGCTTGAACAAGTGGATTAATAGGGAAATTAAGAGTAGGAAACAAGAATTACCTCTTGATTGATGTTGAAGAATGGTAGATGAATCATAATCGGTCAATGCTCTATAAAATCCACCATCAAATTGATCCAAGTTGAAGGGTATAAGCTCAACTTCAAGAGAAGATTAACCCCATAATGCTTGCTCCAACTCCAAGCAATCAAGAAGCTCCAATTGATTATGGGAATACCATCATTGATTGAATGTCTTCAAGAAAGGGCTATAGATAATCGAAGAACCTTGAAGAAGCCTCAATTCTTGATTAGAATCAAGGATTCATGAGAATTCAAGACCTTCTTGCCTTCATGAAGAGAACATGCCTTCAACTCTTGACAGATTGCTCCAATGTTGGCCCTCCTTTGAGGTAGTAGATCTAATGAGACCTTCTTGAAGCTAAAGAATACAAAAGCCCCATGATTTGAGCCTTGTAAGACCAAAAATTTTGAAGAATTGAGTGACTGCCCTGTTTTTTTCCAAATTTGAGAAGAAGAGTTACTCCAATCTTGAGAAAAGCCTTCAATGTCGGGTCCATGAAGTGTAAGGAGGCTTCAAGTGTCAAGAATCGCGTGGTGGGGGGAGATGCTCAAGATGCTGCGCCGAACACACAGAATGCACAAGGAGAAGCTTACTCAAGAGACAAGAAGAGAGATGGAGGCCAAAACGTTTTCTTGCTGATTTCTTCTTCTTCTTCACACACTTTACAATGTACACAAAGTATAGATAAGATACAAGATAAAAGGAAAGTGACCTACTAAGTCAAACAATGCATAACCGACTACACTAGTCGACTGGCGCTATAACTATGCCAGCTGTAAATAGGTGTAACAACCTGAATATAATAAGTAGTGAGTCAGTGGCCATGTGAGAGTCATAATGACCACCGACGTGCTAAGTGTAGACGTGTGGACCCATCTAACCAGGCGGTCCATCATCCATGTCCACATGTGTTGAGCTTGCCATCTCAACACTCCCCCTCAAGCTCAACTGCATCTCTGCAACTCCAAGTAAGCTTCGAAACTTTTGAAGCTTCTCTGTACCCAATGCCTTCGTGAAGATATCAGCTATCTGATCCTGTGTGCTGACATACACCAAGTCAATCTCACCTGCTAGTACCTTCTCTCTCACAAAGTGGTAGTGTACCTCAATATGTTTTGTCCTGGCATGGAACACAGGGTTCCTAGCCAACTGTATACTGCTCATGTTGTCACAATAAATGACAACTGGACCTTCCACCTGCACATCCAAATCAACCAGTAACTTTTGCAGCCATACTACCTCACATGCTGCAACAGCAGCACCTCTATACTCAGCCTCTGTACTCGACAAAGCAACTGTAGATTGCTTTTTGCTGCTCCAAGCAACTGCTGCACTACCAAGAGAGAACATGTATCCGCTGGTAGATCGTCTATCAGACATACTACCAGCCCAATCTGCATCTGTGTATCCAAACACCTGTACGTCTGTACCTGCCTCATAGAAAAGCCCATAATGTAATGTGGACTTCACATATCTCAATATGCGTCTCACTGCATCCAAATGTGGCTTTCTAGGTACTTGCATAAACTGACTCACAAGACCAACAGCATAGCTCAAGTCTGGCCTTGTAATGGTCATGTAGATCAAACTCCCCACTATCCTCCTGAACATAGTAGGGTCTTCTATCTCATCCCCAACATCAGCACTCAGCTTTACATTCTGCTCCAACGGGACTGAAAGTGGTTTGCATGCAGTCATACCATACTTGGACAACATATCCAAGCCATACTGTCTTTGGAACAGCCATATACCATCATCACATCTGATCACCTCAATGCCAAGGAAGTACCTTAGCTCACCTAAATCCTTCATCTCAAACTTCATCTTCAAATAGCCCTTGACTTCAGCAATCCCACTATCACTATCACCTGTAATAATCAAGTCATCCACATAGATGACTATGATGACCAAACCTGCATCTCCCTTTCTCACATAAAGTGAGTGATCAGCATCAGAAACATAAAAGCCAATATTGACAAGATACTCTCTGATCTTGTCAGACCATGCTCTTGGTGCTTGCTTGAGCCCATAGAGTGCCTTCTTCAACCTGCACACATACGTGGGGTGCTCTAAATCTTCATAACCTGCTGGCTGATCCATATACACTTCTTCCTGCAAATCACCATGCAAGAAGGCATTCTTTACATCCATTTGCTGCAACCTCCAACCTTTGGCTGCTGCCAAAGCAATCACACATCTGACAGTTGCCATCCTAGCAACTGGACTGAAGGTTTCATCATAATCTATGCCATATGTCTGGGCATAGCCTTTTGCAACCAGCCTAGCTTTGTACCTGCTAATAGAACCATCTGCATTGTGCTTAATCTTATAAACCCAC
Source organism: Lygodium microphyllum (assembly GCF_053477565.2). Classification (NCBI taxonomy): domain Eukaryota; kingdom Viridiplantae; phylum Streptophyta; class Polypodiopsida; order Schizaeales; family Lygodiaceae; genus Lygodium; species Lygodium microphyllum. The sequence continues at coordinate 129,311,472 of NC_141157.1, forward strand.
TTACATCCAATAGCTTTCTTTCCCTTCGGCAATGATACTAGATCCCAAGTCTTATTGGCCTCTAATGCAGCCATCTCCTCATCCATTGCTGCATCCCAATGAGCATGACCAACAGCCTCCTCAAAACATGTGGGCTCAATATCCTCAACTAGTTTCACCATATAAGCATAATGGTGAGCTGCATAACCCTCAAAACCAAATCTTTTAACAGGGTATCTCACCCTGCTAGACTTGCGTACCACTGGATCACTCAATGGAGTCTTTGCATTAACACGTGCTCTCTGCACACCTGGAGTCCTCACTGAAGGAATGCCAAGCTCATCATCCAAGCTCTCTGAGCCACTGGAGTCTCCATCAAGAACTGCATCAATGCCTTCTGACACTTTACTCTTTCCTTTGTCTTTACCTGTAGTGCTACTAGATGCACCCGAAGATGTAGAGGTACTCCTTAGTCTCCCAGACCAAGGACTACCAGATGATGTCTCTGGTCCACTAAGAGTTCGTGATTCTTGCTTTTCAGCCTGCATATGAGTGTCATGATCATCATCATCATCCAATGCATCACCACTAGATGCATACCAACTGCTCATTTCATCAAAGATGACATCCCTGCTCACTCTGAACTTACATGTGACAGGGTTGTAACAGCGATACCCTTTTTGCTCTAAAGAGTATCCAATAAAGATACACTTTTCAGCCTTTGGATCCAGTTTCTTCCGCAACTCATCTGGCACATGAACATACGCAATGCAACCAAATACTTTCAAGTGTGAAACATCAGGCTTCTTACCTGTAAAACATTCTTCGGGGGTCATACCATGAACTGCAGCTGTGGGAGTTCTGTTCATAATATAAACAGCAGTATGAACAGCCTCAGACCAAAAATGCTTAGGCATATTCTTTTCAGCCATCAAGGCGCGTGCAACTTCTGCAATATGCCTGTTTTTCCTTTCTGCAACCCCATTTTGCTGTGGGGTATACCTGCATGTGAACTGTCTCTTTATCCCATGAGACCTCAGAAAATCACTGAACTCATTTGAGAGGTACTCTCCCCCTCCATCTGACCTCAGGCACTTTACTTTCAAGCCTGTTTCTCTTTCAACTGCAGCCTTGAAAGTTCTAAAGTGCTCAAAAGCTTCACTCTTTTCCTTCATAAAATATACCCACAGCTTTCTAGAACAATCATCAATGAATGTGACAAAGTATGAACTGCCTCCAAGAGATACATTTTGTGTAGGCCCCCAAATGTCTGTATGCACAACATCAAGGATATTTCTGCTTACATCTCTGTCATGTGAAAAGGGTTGTCTTGCCTGCTTACCAAACTGACATGCTTCACATACCTTCTGAAATTCTGCAACTTTAAATGTAGGCAAACCTGTAATCAACCCTTTGGACTGCATTAATTTCAGCCTTTGTACATTTGCATGTCCAATGCGTTTGTGCCAAATTTCAATGTCTGCAACAACACCTTTTCCTTTGGCATACATAGCCGCATTCATAGTAGGAATTCCAGCATCTAGAGTGAACATACGTCCAACTCTACTTCCCTTTGCTACCAACCTGCACTTGTCATTGAAGTCTTCTACAAAGCAGCCCTTTGCATTAAATCTGACTTGCAGCCCTTGCTCTACCATTTGACCGACTGACACCAAGTTCTTTGTAATAGATGGTACATGTAATACATCTGAAAGACTCTTTGTCTTACCATCATGCAAGGACAAGGGAACTTTTCCAATGTGTGAAATTGGGTGGCATGAGTCATCACCCGTCTGCACATAACCTGCATTCTGCAAATCCTGCATCTCTCCAAACCATTCTGCATGGCTGGTCATATGATTGGATGTACCTGAATCAACATACCAAACATCTTCATGTGTTCCCTTTCCTGTAACAGCATTCAGCATATGCTGCATAACGAACAAACGTTCATTTTTGTCTTCATTCTGTCGTGAAGACGATGCATAGTTTCCTTGCTGCAACTTACCACTGCGGATATCATCTCTCTTAGCATAACATTGGGCTGCAATATGACCTGTTTTGCCACAGTAGTGGCACACAATACCAGAGTTGTTAGAACCTCTGTTCTGCCATCCACCTCTTCCTCTAAAGCTCCCCCTGCCTCTAAAGTTACCACGACCTCCTGAAACCTGCATATCGCCAAATTGCTGATTCAATCTGTTTTGCTGGTTGTCACTACCACGTCCTGTACCACGGCCTCTTGAAGAGAACCTGCCACGTCCCCTTCCTGAACTGGAGTAGAAAGCTTGGACCTGTTCACCACTTCTTTCAGGTGTCTCACTCTGCATGTTGATCTCTTCAGTGATCATAAGGGAGACCAACTCATCGAAATCTGGAAATGGCTTTCTGACATATACAGAAGTTACAAAAGACTTCCAAGCCTTTTCATTGTTAAGTCCACCCAAGGTAGACGACACCAAATCATCATCATCGGGCATTGCATCAATCGCTGCCAATGCATCTGCAATGCTTCTTACTTTCAGTGCATACTCATTGATAGACATCTTCCCTTTCTTCAATGTATTCAACTCTTGCTTGAGTTGAATCTTTCGTGCCTTTGTATTTACAGAAAACATACTTTCAAGTATGGTCCAAGCTGCATATGCATTCTCTGCATTTCTAATGTGTCCCAGCATGTTATTGTCAATTACTGCAGACAACCAATACATGACCTTCTTGTCTTTTGCATTCCATTCCTTTCGTGCCTTTGTCTCTTCTGCAGTTGGAGGATCACTCACCTCCGGCTCCTTTTCTTCACCTGAAACGAACTCGTAGAGGCCTTTTCCAATAAGGAAGTTCGTGACACGAAACTTCCATGATGGGTAGTTGTTCTTGTCGAGCTTCTCAATGATGGGGCTTCCACTGTTCTCTGCCATTATCACAAAACTAATACCAAACAGCAAGCAAATCTTCTGCAACCCTTGACCTGTAGTGCACAGCAATACACCAGACAGCCTTTTTTACTGTCTGCTCAACAATACATGCAATCTGCAACCAGTTTGCAGATAAACCTTGTGTTTACTCACTGATAAACACCTTTGAACTTACAGATCTGAAATCTGTAACCTGCGCACCCACGTTCGGTCAATACAGTCGAAGTCACAGTGTACCCCGAAACTACTGTCCGCAACCTTGCGGCTCTAAAACGGGCCCTGTAACGGCCTCAAATGCCCAAAATCTCACTGCAATCTGAGATTTTTGCTCTGCCCTGCTTCCGGTGCCTCCACAGGCACTATCCAAGAGAAGGAGTGGAAGAATGGGAGAGATTCTTACCCGTAGCTTGCTTGCTCGAACCTTGCTTCTTCTCCTTTGCTTCAACCTTCGAAATCAGCCTCTCTCAGTGGTGTGGCTCTGATACCATGTCAAGAATCGCGTGGTGGGGGGAGATGCTCAAGATGCTGCGCCGAACACACAGAATGCACAAGGAGAAGCTTACTCAAGAGACAAGAAGAGAGATGGAGGCCAAAACGTTTTCTTGCTGATTTCTTCTTCTTCTTCTTCACACACTTTACAATGTACACAAAGTATAGATAAGATACAAGATAAAAGGAAAGTGACCTACTAAGTCAAACAATGCATAACCGACTACACTAGTCGACTGGCGCTATAACTATGCCAGCTGTAAATAGGTGTAACAACCTGAATATAATAAGTAGTGAGTCAGTGGCCATGTGAGAGTCATAATGACCACCGACGTGCTAAGTGTAGACGTGTGGACCCATCTAACCAGGCGGTCCATCATCCATGTCCACATGTGTTGAGCTTGCCATCTCAACATCAAGAAGCAAGAAAGATCAAAATCCCCATGAATGAAGCTTCATTTGACCAAAAAATTCATGAGATACATGGTTGCCCTATTTTCCCCTTCATAAAGAGAAGAAGAATGCATCAAATCTCTTCAAAATGCTTCAATGCCAGTTGTAGATGCTTGCCTTTGACCTTTTGAAGCTAAAAGGCATCAACAAGAAGCCAATTCTTCAAGAAATTGAAAGATTCTTCATGTTGTCCACAAAATCCATAGCTAGGGTTTCATGTAAGCTTTAAGAAGTCAAATGTCAGTGAAGAAGAAGATGTTTGAGGCCAAGATCTTCAAGATAATGCTCCAAATGATTGAGTGAAAGACTCCATAGCTCAAGAGATGAGCTTTAACCAGATTTCATGAAGTAAGAATGGCCTGAAATTCAATGCAAAATGCGCTGGCTGGACAACATCATATGTGGCATTTAACTCCATCAAAATGGTGTAAGACATGTAGCTAAAGACTCTAAGAATCTTATCCAAGTGGTGCTTTAGGTCCTTGATAGACATGGAAGGTGATATGA